>NC_056729.1:1711918333-1711950833 GCF_019279795.1 Protopterus annectens | reverse complement strand
TGGTTAACGCAAACAGAGTTATTAGAATGTGCATTTTCAGCTTAGGTAGTTTTTGAGTGATGATGTTAACAATAACAAATTCCCAAGAAAGTGTTGATTCGTCACATCCCATTTTTTGTAATCTCACTTTCAGTGAGCACCAAAGTTTGTATGTGAATTGGCAGCCCCATAACATATGAAACAGATCAGCTTTGACATGAGGACAACAGGGGCACTGAGGTGAGACATTTGGATTAAACTTATTAAGTTTTGCTGGCGTAAGGTAGGCATTATTATTAACCCTTAGTTGTGTATATATGAGTTTTTTAAATGGAATTAGGTTAAGGGTAAAGTTAATAGCATCTTGTTACAATATCTAGAAAAGAATAGAGGGGATTGGTGCTTGATTGAGTCAGTTTATAAGTATTGGAAACCACCTTTTTTTTGTAAAATAAAGTTTTAAATAGTGCTATGCAGATATCAATATCTGAGCTGTTAGGATCGGAGGTCAGTGGTAAAGACAATATAAGTCCTCTAATTTGTCTTAATATAATAATATATGCCTTTTTCAAGTTAAGGGTCAATCTAATTTGACCAAAGGATTTCTCTTTATATTTTTGAACATCTCAGAGACACCAGTCTTTCATGAGAGGATATCTATTTAGATTAATCATCCTATTGTTTAACTTGATATTTGGATTGAGGTATATCAGTTGTAACCAGCCAACAACTTTATTTAAGTTTAAGGACTTGGTTAGATGTTGGAATGTTTTAAATTTGTGAATCAGGAAGGGATGTACGTTTAACTTCTTGCAATTTTCCACTTTAAGGAAGAGGAGAGCTTTTTAGTTGATATTAGTTTTCCTAGCATATTCATACCAGATTACAGTCCAGGGAGGTGTCCATTCATTCCTAATGGGATTAACTTCTGAAATCTGTATGATTATATTAGAACAAATTATGTCATAGTACAACTGAAAGTCTGGGAGATTAAGTTCTCCTTCTCCTTGGGATAGGTGAGTTTTGGTTAACTTATTCTTAATTAGGCTGCAGAGTGGTGCAGCGGTTAACATTGTTGCCTCACAGCAAGAGGTTCTCCGGTTCGATTCTCGGCTGGTGTGCTTTCTGTGTGGAGTTTGCATGTTCTCCTTGTGTTCGCGTGGGTTTCCTCCGTGTACTCCGGTTTCCTCCCACATTCCAAAGACATGCATCTGGAGCATTTCTCCCCAGGCCTCCGCTGAAAACAGGCTCTGTGGAACCTAGTCGGACATTCCCGGTCAACAAATGTTAAATAAATAAATAAATAAATTATATGGTTTAAATCCTACCTCACTGGGAGACAGCAGCCTGTTCTTTGGCAGAACAAGCTCTTTAACCTACTACCTAACACGCTTGGAGTACCACAAGGCTCCATACTAGGACCTTTGCTGTTTTCCATCTTTATTAACGACTTGTATACTGTCATCCCAAATGTCAGCTCTATCCAATATGCTGATGACTCCACCCTGATTTGCTCAGCTACATCTCCTACAGATTTATGGTCTGCTACCCAGTCCACCTTTAATACTATAGAAAACTGGCTCTCTGAACATCGATTAATACTAAATCCCAAAAAACTAAAATGCTGTTATTCTCACCAACACAAAGGTCTGCTGCTTTTATCTTTGCTATAAATGCAAATGATGGCACAATAATCTCTCCGACCCCTCTACAAAGCTATTAGGTATCATTATTGATAATAACCTAAAATTCAACCAACATGTAAACCAATCAATCAAAACTACCAATAAAAAAGCTAGGGTCACTTTACAGAATAAAAGCCTTCCTCACCCCTCCAGCCAAAATTGCCATAGCTTGCTCTCACCTACTTTCAACCTTTCAACACTTCTATATGCATCCCCCCTACTCTCTAACCTAAACAAGACTGTACTTAATAAACTCTCAACCTGTTATAATCACATTGCCAGGTTTGCCACTGGCCTTCCTTTTAGGACACACCACTGCATCAATCTTAACCAGCTTGGGTGGCTTGAACTACCCAGTCTAATCCAATTTAACCTACTGATTATGGCTAATAAAATCCTTTATAACCCAGATAATACTCCAGCACATAAAAATTTTATCACCCCCTATAACAATCCACAACTGCTTCGATCCTCGAACAGATTACTAATTCAATCAAAATTAACAATGCAGCCAGTTATTCCCTATTTCCAAACTCTGCAGGCAGAGCTTGAAACTTACTTCCAACTGATATTACTTTGCTTTCCTCCCTAGCCAATTTAAAACTAGACTCAAACAACATCTGGCACTAAACTGGCTTTGCCACTGCAACAAGCCTGGCTAACTCTCATCAAGAATGTGAAAAATCTATTAATCAGACTACTGTTGAACTTACCCATAACTGTCACCAGGGAGTAACTCTAACCTGTTGAACTTGTCTATTCATGTTTGCTTATGTATTCTTTGTCTAGATGGATTTCTAAGTCCCCTGAGGAAAAGTTGAACTGCTCTGTTTCTGAGCGTGGCAAGTCCCCATCAACAGACTGGTTATCCTCCTGGTTGTTGCTCTGTGCTGTCACTGTGATTAAGGCTCCAGTCATTTCCCTTTAATCAGGTTGGCATACCCCAGTCTTTTGGCTTGGCACATCTCGGCCAACTGGTTCCTTTTCGGTTTGTCATAATTCTCTGCCGACATCCTTGCCTGCTCTCCTTGACTAACTAAGCTAACAAAAAGTAAATAAATAAAACTATTGTGATATGAAACTCTGAATGTCTACCATGTGGCTGCTTGAGAGTACAAACACCTTCTTTAGTGGCCACTGCTTACAGGCTACAAGAGTTCAATATCCATATCACGGCTCACCACTGCTCATCAGTGTGTGAGCATGTAATGATCCCACCACCATTACCAATATTTGATGGCCATCAATATGTGTCATCACCACACTGGGCCAGTAATTAAGGAGCCTAAATACTCACCACTGGCACTGGAGAGGGACTTGGAATAAAAATGGATATACTCAGTATTTCTAGATGCAGACCACTCTGCATCAAGTACAATTTCCAGTAAGAGCAGACAGGGAACACACTCAGCTCAGGGTCTGGATGTCTCTATATCTGTTCCCCTCCACATCTCCAATAAGACTTCCCACTGATACAGCGATAATGTTAGGTCCTCAGCCTAGAGTCCAAGCCAAGTCCTCCAGCGCCCCCTCTGTGAGCCCAGTGCTTTGTGTCCCTGCCCCAAGTAGCTGACACAGAGACACACACACTGAGAGATTTGATTTTTCACACACACACACACACACACACACACACACACACACACACACACCTGGGAAATGGTGGCACAGATGTACCTGCTATGCCCCCTTCTGCTGAGAGTATGAGGTTGTTATCACTGCCACCAGACAGTTCACAGTCAGCTACCCTAAGGCCCTTAACAAAGGGTGCCCAATTATACTGTGCAATATTAATACTAACACAAATGGTAGTAGTTGACCAAGATGGCTAGGCCTTCTGGAGTGGCCCATAGGTTCATAGGTTCATACTAGGCTATCTGCCCTAGGGCATTTATAAGCCTAGCCAGAGTGTGTTTGGCTTTTGCCACCCATTTTAAATTAATTTTGCTATGCCCTTTTTCGAGGTTAGTATACTGTGCCTCTGTCTAACAGTGACACAGAAGTGATACCCAGGGTAAACCTACAATCTCCCATCCACTCATCAAGATTCCTCTTGAAGAGAGTCAATGAGGGACTCTGCCTAACCTGGACTGGGATTTTATTCCAGAGTGAAGGGAGCTTCTGGGTTATGAATCTGTCCCTCCAGCATGTCCTATTTATTTCAGTGCTGAGGTTCAAGTCTCTCGAGCGCATAGCTCAATGGGATTTGGATTTTCTGAGGTGCAGCATGTCCATTAATTCCGGGTTGGACATGGCTTTATACGTCAGGCACAGATCACCTCTGAGCAGGCGGTATGCCACTGAGTAGAGCTGGAGTTTCTTTAACTGGGCAGCATATGGCATCTGTTTGAGCCCTTTGATCCTCTTGATGAGGTACTTTTGGGGTCTTTCCAGCTGCTGCAGGTGTCTGGTAAGGTACATCCCAAAAGGGGCATTGTACTCAATTATGGGCCTGATGAGGGTTGAGTAAAGAGGCACGATGACCTTCCCTAATCTAGATGTGAATCCCTTCATGATTAGGTGGGCTATACAAAATGTTTTTCTAACCACTTTGGCCACGTGGTTGTCAAATGAGAGATTGCTATTAACTTTGGTCCCCAGGTCCCTAATTACTTCTTCTGTACTTAATGGGTTACCACCTATGTGGTAATTTGTGGGCACTTTGTTTTTGTCAAAGGGGATGACTATACACTTTTTGGCATTTAGCTTGAGGCCATGGCTCTGGCACCAGTTGTCTGTTTCTATGAGGCCCTTTTGGAGGATGCTTGTGTTGGCTGGAGAATCGATTATGGCACCCAGTTTGCAGTCATCTGCAAACTTGGTCAGCCACAGTCCTTCCATGTTGGCCTGTACCTCCGAGAAATATATACCGAACAAGAGAGGTCCCAGGACTGAGCCTTGTGGGACGCCACTTGTAAACAGTTTGGAGACTGACATGGCTCCAACAATTATAACCATGTGGGTTCTCTCCTTGAGCCAGTTTGCAACCCATCTAGTGACATAGGGGTTTATATTTAAGCTGGTGAGCTTATCTATAATGCCCGAGTGGGGTATTGTATCGAAGGCTTTTGCGAGGTCCAGGTAGGCTGTGTGGACCACTTTCCCCTCGTCAATGGCCTTGGTGACTGTTTCAAAGAAATCAACCAGGTTTAAGAGGCAGGATCTGCCCTTAACAAAGCCAAACTGGGTAGGATCCAGTGTCTGTAGGTCCCCAATATCTTTATTTATGAGGTCCATGATGATCCTTTCCATAGCTTTGCAGACCAAGTTAGTCAGGCTTATGGGGCGATAGTTTCCAGGATCCGTTGAGGCACCACCTTTGTGGAGAGGGACCACTGTTGCTGTACGCCACTCTTTGGGTACATATCCTGTAGTAAGGCTGAGATTGAACAGTAGTTTTATGTTTGGGTTTAGCTCTTTTTTGGAGTTCATGTAGGACGCAGCCCAGGACACCGTCTGGTCCCACTGATGCTGTGTTTTTTGCTTTGGAGAGGGCAGCTCTTACCTGAGCATCTGAGATGTCAGGGGGGCAGCACTCTGCTGGGATAGATATTTGCCCTTTTGGTGGGGAGGGTGGGAGAAGTTTGCGCTGAACCTGTCAGCTAGGATGTTGGCAATGTCTGTGGGTTCGGTGTATTTTTTGTCATTTTGGACTAATTCTGAGCATATCTGGGAATTCCCACCCAGGTTCCTAACATAACTAAAGAAAGCCTTGTGATTATCCTTAGTGTCCTGTGCAATTTTTCTCTTGAAGCTGGCCTTGGACGATTTTATGAGTGCCCGTAGTTTTTTGCTAATACTGATCAGAGATGCCTTCCCTTTTTGGGATTTTGCTCTATCATGTAGTAGCTTCCTCCTTCTTTTGTATAGTTTGTTTATGGCTGGGGTTCACCAGACAGGACGTCTGCCTTTGGAGGATTGGGTTTTGGTTTTATTTGGGATTGCATGATCCATGCATTCCTGAAGGTGTTCATAGAATGCGTTTATAAAGGATTCTGCGGTCTGGGCCGTATTTTCCACAGGCCCGGGGGCTTTGAAGGATTCCACCTCAGTTTTGTGGAGTGTGAAATTTGCTTTAGAGAAGTTTTTCACTGTGGTTTTCAGGGGAGGGGTGGAGTCGGGATGTGAATATCCAGTGAGATTAGTTTATGGTCTGATCTTACCAGTGAGGGATACACTTTTGGTCTGGAGCATAGAGTCCCCATGTTGGTGATGATCAGGTCCAGTATGTTTTTCCCTCTTGTGGGAGTGGTAACAAGTTGTTCCATAGCATTTGAGTTTATAAATTCTAGGAACCTTTGGGCTAGGGTGTTGGAGCTAGAGTAATGCTCCCAGTCTATGTTTGGGTAGTTGAAGTCGCCCAATATAATGGTGTTTGGAGAGACCTTCATATTTTCCAGTGTTCTCAGGAAGGCTGAGTGGGGTTCCTGGGTTTGGGAGGGTGGTCTGTAGGAGGCTATTGATACTCCCCCTCCTTTTGTGGTTTGGTCCAAGTTTTGGGGCCGAAAAGCATGGTATGAGGTATAACCTGGTAGTGCTGGCATGCTCTCGGGAGCCTTGAACCAGGTTTCTGTTACTGCACAGATATCGATATTCTCCATGCTAAGGAGAGTTTCGAGTGCGTGCATCTTGAGGTTTAGACTTCTGGCGTTGAGTAGCATTACTCTTAGTTTCGTATCCCTTGTGATACCTATGGACATGGGTTTGTCTTTTGAGCCTTGCCTAAAAAAGGCACTATGGGGGTAGCAAGAGCCTTTGCCAATATCCTAAAGCCCAGGGGTGACAGGTGCAAGCCGTCCCTAGTGAAGCACTGTGGCTTGTCGAGCATGTCATCCCAGGCTGACAGGCATTGGATCCCCTTTGAACGACACCAATACTTAAGCCAATTGTTGAAATTGATCATCTTGTCTTCATATTGTGGCATCATTCTTGGTGAGGGTAAGATGCTACTCAAGGTCAGGGTCATACCGGCCTGGGCTACATGCTCAGAGAGCTCCTCTATGTCTCTTTTCATGTAGTCCAGTGAGGTACATCTCAGGTCATTCACACCAGCATGGACAATGACTGAGTCATATTTGTACTTGCCTTGGAGTGACCTGAGTGCTTGTGTTATGTGGCGGATCCTAGCGCCCGACAGGCAGCTCACCGTGACCTTCTCCTTGTTTAGCCTGGTGAGCGAGACGTCAATGTGCCTGACGATAGAGTCACCTATTACAAGTGTATCAGGTGTGTTGTTTAGCCTTAAGAGCTGTGACTGTTCGGCACACTGGCTTTGTGAGCTATGTGTTGCACGTGTTTTGTTTTGGGGTAGCGATTGCTTGAGTGTCTGCTTTGGAGGTCTCTGCTGCTTAGGCAGATTTTTATTTAGAGCCTCCGAGTATGTTTTTGTGTGTTTATGTGTTTGGTTTGCTGTCGTGGTAGGTCTATGTGAGACTGGAACTGTAGTGAGTGTGGTTTATAAATATAAGCACTCTCACAGGTTAAGTACTTTCTACAAGGATCAGCCGCAATAAAAGTTTTAAATATATTTAATAATAAATAATAAAAGAACATGAAAATATTGAATATATATTTGCAGTAAACCACAGAGTCCAAATCACAGAAAATATTGAAATTAACATTGATGGACAGACTCATACAAATAAAAAAAACCAATATCTAAACTAAGCTTCAGTGAATTCCTTACTAAATCTAGAAGAATTTTACTGTTCCCTTACCGCAAGGCAAGATGCTGTGGGTGAGAGTCTTTCTAGTCAGGCTTCCCAAACAGACTGCTCAATACTCTGAGATTTCTCTTTGTAATATCTAAAATATAATTTCCAAGAGGGCTGGCAAAATGACCTCATCTGGTCACCTGACTCTAGGTTCTCACACAAAAGAACATCAGTTAAGAAGCTTAATGATCAGAGGATCTCAAAAGACAGGAGAATATTGAATGAAAATCCATAACGAGAAAATATATACAAAATTATTATAAGTTATAGACCCTAGCCATGGCTGTTAAGGTGATGGAAAAGCCTGAAAGAAAATGAAGCTGTTTTTATTAGATAGCCGAGTAAGCAGAAGAATAAGAGCAGGGTTCTACAATGAAACAATGACTTCCTGAAAACCAGCATGTTGAAAGGATGAAAAATACCCAGAATTCAAAGGGACAAAAAAATTATGTTTTTAGTTCATTTGGCATTTTTTTCAGTTGCTATTTTTTTTTTTTACTTTTACTGTGTTATTCCTTCAAATATTATGGCTAGCGAATTTTTCTGATAGTCTTTTTTTCATTTGTACTTCATGCTCATTAATAAATTACTTAACTTTGGTAACGTTACTTGCTTGATATTGTAGTTTTCTTCCATGATAAAGAAAAACAAACTTGACATTCCACAAAGGCTAATGCCTGCAGTACAGGCAGCATACAGATGACATTTTAACTACATGAAGAGTTATCATGAACTATATGGCAGGTTCCCTGGGCTAGCGCATGTTTTTTGTATGTTTGTTTTTCAAGGAATAAAACAATTTTGTTGTCCAATGCAATATATAAAAAGACTTCTTAGAGTTTACAAAATCTCTTCTTTCGAATCCAGTTCAGGATGCTTTCCAACGCAGAATATAAGACCAATTCCAGGGCCAGTGATGAGTAAAGGCCACATAAGTGGGTTAATGAATTATTTATTCTAGTCCTGTTACCAGTCTTACTTACTGGTTATTTCTTTCTAACAAATGAATGACTTACGCCCAGAGTCTTGACCAATTATATCTTAGGCAGTTGAGTATGGGTGGTGCCATCCATAACCAGTTCAGAGCATAACTGGGTATTCCCTTTTACATTCTGGACGTAGTTAAAAAATGCATTGTGATTATCATTCACTGGTGAGGCTATTTTTGCTTTGTAATTAGCTCTGGAGGACTTGACAAAATCTCTGATTTGTTTGCTTAAGCTAGAGATGGATTTCTTCCTTTGCTGAGCCACTTCCCTCTTGTTCTTGGAAATTAGTTTCTTTCCCTTGTTGTATAGCCTGTTTGTACTAGGGGTCCACAATTGTGGCTTGTTTTTTTCGCAAGACCTGGTTTTAATCCAGTCAGGTACAGTTGATTCTATACAACTATTATACAGGGCATTGATGTACACCTCTGCATAGGAGTCCATGTTATCTGTGTTCGAGGGGGCTTTGAAACTTCTTATACCATCACTTATGAGGAGGTAATTTGTCTTTGAAAAATTCTTAAGTGTTTTTGAGCTTGATGAGGTATCTGGTCTTATAATTACATTGAACGAGACTGATTTATGGTCCGATCTTACCGGGGAGGACATCACAAATGGGGAGAGATGTAATGCTCCCCCATGTTAGTGACTACTACGTCCAGGACATTTGAGCTTTGCGGGTGTGCTGACTAGCTGTTCCAGAGCATTTACATTGACAAAGTCCAAGAACCTCTGAGCCAGCATCTTTGTGGTTGTGTTTGTTTCCCAGTCAATGGTAGGATAATTAAAATCACCCATGAGTAAGGTGTTGGGTTGTATGTCAAGTGACTCCAGTAAGTCCAGGTGTGTGGTATGCTTTTACTGTTTCGTGGTGTGGGACCTATAGCTAGCTATGATGTGGTAGGGGGCTTTGCCTATAGTTAATTGGATATGGAGTATCTCAAGAGAGTCATACTGTTTGACCAGTCTCAATGTGTTCTTATCCTTAATGAAGATGAATACACCTCCTGCTCTGGTTCTTTCATGCTCAGTTTGTGGTCTGAACATATGGAAGACATTGCAGCCCTGCATGGCTGGCATGCTTTTTCTGCCTTTGAGCCATGTCTCTGTGACTGCACAGATGTCAGGATCTTCAAAAGTGAGGAGTGTTTTCAAGGAGTGCCGTTTCTTATTTAGTCCCCTACCATTAAGCAACAGTACCTTAAGTTTATCTAGAGAGGATTTTGTTATGTTGGGAGGTTGGTTATTTTGACACTGCCTAAAAAAGGCAGAATAGGGGTGGCTAATGCCTTTGCCAGTATTCATAAGCCTAGAGGAGAAAGGTGCAGACCATCTCTGACAAAGCAGTGTGGCCTGTTGACCATGTGTTTCCAGGCTGACAGATATTAGATCCCCTTGGACTGACAGCAGAAGCAAAGCCAATTGTTAAAATCAGTCATTTTTTTTTGTTTGTATTATGGCATCATCCTTGTAGAAGGTAGAATGCTGATTAATGCTGGGCTGATGCATGCCTCTGACACATAATCTGAGATCTCAGTCATGTCTCTCTTCATATGGTTCAGTGAGGTACGTCTCAAGACATTCACCCCCTCACGGACCATGATGGAGTCATACCATTACTTGTGGTTGAGTGACTTGAGTGCTTCAGTGAATTGATGGGTCCTGGAACCTGACAGGCACCTAACCATAACCCGATCCTTAGCCAACCTGGTGAGGAGAATGTGTGTGTGTCACACAATGGAGTCACCCATGACCAGTACATTAGGCTTTGTGATGTTATACCTTATGGGCTTATTTACTGAGACACTGGTGTGTATGTTACTATGTGTTGTGGTTGTTTTTTGCATTGCTATGTGTGCAAGTGGTTTCCATTTGGGAGGCTTCTGATCTTTCGGTAAGTTACTAGTGAGTACCTCTGAAAATGTGGATTTATGTGCCGTGTCCTTATTTAGTGTGGGAAGTGTGTGTGTTGACAACCTGTTTAGCATTAGGTTTGTCTTTATGTGAGTCTTGCCTTCAATTTCATAGTGTAATTACATCTCCCACATAAAGTATTTGTTTGTTTCAGGAGTAAGTGGTTCTCAGTATACATTAGACAATGTCTACATTGCCTCAGGATACCCATGTCTCTATGACTGGCCAGAGAGATAATGGGAAACTGCCATAAATAATAACAGGCTCTTACTGTATGTTTTATTAGGGAAGGGAATGAGATAATTTGACAGGACTGTGCTGCTAGTGCCGAGACTACAAGAGGGACCTATACTTTTTGTAGGCTAAGGTTGATCAATAAAGCCACTCTGCTCAGTGCACAACTGAATTACTCCTACAGCAGCAAAATAGCTTGGAAGGTTTCACTGACAGCTGCTTATGTAAAAATGAAGCCTGTATGCATTTTTTGTCTGTACATAAGCACTGCTAACTGTTGTTGCATGAAGAGCAGCACCATGCAAATGCAAGGCTTAAATACAAGCAAAGAGAAACAAGTTTTAAGCTAACTACCATCAGGAAATACACAATAAGCCTTCCACCAGCAATCCTCAACTCAGATGGGTCTACTTTGAAATCCTAATGCCCATATGATCAATGGTCAGAATCCTAATGCCCATATGATCAATGGTCACAATCCTAATGCCCATATGATCAATGGTCAGAATCCTAATGCCCATATGATTAGTGGTCACAATCCTAATGCCCGTATGATCAATGGTCAGAATTCTAATGCCCATATGATCAATGGTCACAATCCTAATGCCCATATGATCAATGGTCAGAATCCTAATGCCCATATGATCAATGGTCAGAATCCTAATGTCCATATGATCAATGGTCACATACCTGAGACGAAAATAGTGAAACTAGCAAAACACTTGCTCAACATGCCCTTCTGTCAACTGTAGTGCAATGCTGGAGTTGGAATATATAGTTGGGGGGTGTGGGGGGGTGCAGGTTCCCACCTAGGTGGGTTTTACATACTTCAGCGTAAGTTTTGTTAACATTTGGTTAAGTATTTACTTATCCTGGAAAAAGTCGATGTTCAGGTTTTTCAAGTTTCACTATTTTCGTGTTGGGTATATGACCATCGATCATATGGGTATCAGGATTTCAAAGTAGACCCACTCAGATTAAATCAGCACACTTCTGCCACACGCGTGCAGAAAACACCTTCTTAACATAGACTAGCTGGTTTGCAGCTAAAGTATAACAAGACCAAACAAACAAAATACAACAGATACAATGTAATACAGTGCAATTAACTAGTTAAAGCAACAGCAGACAGTACAGTTTTTTTGAAACTGCTAAAGTACAGTCACAGTCTATAAGAGAACTGCAAAAAGTTACTTAGAACCCTTTTGTGTACTTCCCATCTCAGACAGACCAGGTAAACACCTGCTGCCACTAGATAGACAATCACAGTCCTCCTAATGTAAAAGCACAGTAAAGGAGTATCCAGAATGAATTGCTACCATAAACAAACTTAAAATATATGATTGGATGGGTAATAGGAAATTCACCCCGGGGATCACGTCTGTGGTTCAGCTTGACAGGGGCACAGGAAAATAATTTTCTTGGGTGGCGAAAGCCAGGGTACCTTTTTGGCTAGGCTTGTATAGGCCCTAGGGCCAATAGCCTAGCACCTACCTATGAACCTATGAACCTATATGGATACAGCAGTGCACTTTAAACAGCTTATAAAAGTGTGATTATTCATTAAAAGTCTGCTTTGTATAAATGAGCGAAGAATCACTCAATTGTACAGAATTTATAAAGGCACTAAAAATAAGATAAGCTGATGATAAGCCATTCAGCCAATAAAACTACATGCAGAAATCTCAAGTGTTTCCCCAGCAATGTTTCCATGTACCACCCAGGCAGCTCTTATGATTTCCATATTTGGTAAACTGCTGACCTCTACCATTTCATGGAGATTTACTTTCAGCAGGGTCACCTACTTTGTATGTGCACATGTCCACTACATATAATCTCCATGCAATCAGGTAATAAGCCACATGTAATGTGATAACTCGTGTTATGCAAAAGATGCTTCCTTTGTATTAGAACCATGGACAATGACCCCCACAAATAACCTCCATTCCATGGCAGAAATGGCATACAATACTGCACACACAGGACCATGCAATGCTGTGGAAGTATTGTTTTGTCAGCTTAAAAG
Organism: Protopterus annectens; assembly: GCF_019279795.1. Classification (NCBI taxonomy): domain Eukaryota; kingdom Metazoa; phylum Chordata; order Ceratodontiformes; family Protopteridae; genus Protopterus; species Protopterus annectens. The sequence goes on along the minus strand of NC_056729.1, from coordinate 1,711,938,295 downwards.
ATGCTCCCATTGCCTAACTGTATCTACTAGAGCACTGTAGCATTTATTCAGGACCTACAGCCAGGTATTTATAACATGCGGCACAGTTGTGTGGAAATAGCTTCAGCAGCAGGACCCATCCCAGCAGGGCCCACTATACCTTTTGGAACAGCAGACAAGAAGCAGGGAAGCCAATCAGAGCATGAATAGGCAGTAGTGGGACTACTTTTTAGGCACAAGTGGATGTAATACATTGCTGCAAAGCGACAGCATCTGGTCTACAACTATGTGGCATGATATAGGCAACACAAGATAAAAAGATGCATGTATTATAAACTTCAGGATATCTAATACAGTGCATGGACTGGTCAAGCTGTGCGTTAGACATTACCATATCTATTCAGACTAGGGATGGGAATGATACAGTCATCATTTGCACAGGTGGGGGACATACAGTGACAGGTGAGAGCAATGCTATGATTTGGCCCAGGGTCATGGGAGATGAATATGATACACACGAAGTCTGGTTGGGTTCCTATCACATAGTCAAACTTTTACAAGTTCAAACCACATATGGTCAAGACCATACCATAAGTTTGAATTTGTAAAAGTTAAACCGTTTGAATGGAAATCTCCATAAGCAGAGGTTTCCATTTTGTTCAATGTGGTGGGATCGCGGAATTGATATATTTAAGTAGTGGGGGGTGCAGGGGGGCTTGTCCCCTGATGCAATAATGTATTTTGTTATCTATTGTTTTTTTTTGTACTCGAAGTTTTGTAACTTCAAACAGAATGGTTTGACCATTAGGTGTTCGGAATTATGGAAATTTGACTGTGATATAGACCCAGTCCAGTTGAAGAGTGAAGCTGCTGTGTCTCCAGTATTGTTGATGTGCACTTTGGTGGTTTACTTGATGCAGTCTGTGCAAGAATGGCACAGAACTACAGGAGCATATGTATGCACCCTGATGGAGTGTAACGTTGGAAGCCATATGGCATCCATGATCAGTATGGCAGCATGTGTAGGCATGGCTCACTATCTGCACACAGGGGATACAGATAATTTAGAATTATGAGATCGACAGCATGCAGCCTGGTGAGTTGTCCCAGGGATGCATCTTGAAGAGCGATGCTGGCCACTCACATGAAACTGACCACAACCGCATGTGGTGGTCTGAGAAATCAGAACTGATAGTGATGCAGCATCAATAATGGTCTGTGTTATTTGGGTATGTCAGTCAGTGACCGGTCACCTCATATTCACATGTTTCCATGACAATGGAAAGCAGAACCAGCTAAGGCAGACCACAGGACATTTATCTGCTGTGTTGATGTGCAATGGATACTATGGTGGTTAGCAGTGGCCTGAGCAGTACTGTCTGCTTCCTGTACAGGCACTGGTTGTCATCCTGCAGACCATGCAGATGTTGCATTTCACCTCCAATATTATGCAACACACTCACTATCTCTACAATGCTACAGGTAGCAGTCATTTGTTCCTGTATCACTTCCTGCACAAGTGCTGATTAATGCTCAATGCTGTACCCATGTCAGGGCAGACCTGGAGTCATAGTAGCTATACACACCACCATACCTCTACTCACAACAGAAGCAGTGCAGCTCACAGACACCATCCAAGTTGAGGACCCCTGGGGTGACTGGATGGGGCTAATGTTACAGGACATCCGCCAAGCACTGACAAGGCCAGAATTTCAGTCTGTCCTTGCCAGTCCCTGATCAGGATTCTCAGATGTGAGTGCTGCAGACAGTGCCACTGCGACATCAGACTGAGCCATGTACATTATTGTTTTGTTGTTTGTTTCTTTCTTTTTTATATTTTTTGGCAGGTTAAAACCACTGGAAATAATGTTTCCCTTTCAATCATTGACTTGTGATCACTGTCACTTTATATGACTTGCTCAGATTCACACTGTAGGCAAATAATAAGTTGGCAGGAATCAAACCCTGTACCCTTCAGACAAAAAAGCAGCTTATTAAAAAACAGAGTTTTAGTCCTCTGTAATAACTGCAAGACAAGTATAGCTTTTCCTGCAGCCTTCCTTTCTCGACTGAAGAAATAATCATTTCCTTTCTTACAGGTGGGGAGTGTTTGTACATCTCCACCAAAATTGATATGTATGTAGTTTGGTAGTTTATGTATAGATTTCTGATGTTTTAAACTTGAAAATAATAAAATGTTCCTATATTATTACACTAGATTATGGGGCTCCCAAAATTCACTGCTCTCAGTTGGCCATCTAGGCTCCACCCCCTAAACTGCAACTTCTGATAGGCAAATCCAGTGATTATTACAACAAACACATGAAAAACTCCACATTGCTCAATGAGTCTTATATATCTTTTTTTTAAGTTTACAGACTGGTTAACTCTCTGAGAATATAGCTCTGATTTGATTTGCTGGCCTTCTCATAGGTAGATTATCACTTATTTTTCACAGTGTTATTATGTATATTTGCCTGTATTCTTATGCATTATTGGAGTGTTATTATGTAGCTGTACGTATATTATGTATCTGTGTTTGTGTTATGCCATCTGTTGCAACTACCTGTACTTTCTGTATCCCTGGGATGAACCAGAAATGGTCTATCAATTAAGCATTCTACCATGGTAACCAAATAGAAATCAATCAATCGATCACATGTAACTACAGTACAGCACACACATGCATACACTGGTCCAAACAATTCTCATCTACTCTAAGGATCCATTAGGTCCGTAACAGTAGTTCCACAGTTAAACTTCATCACCAGCTCCAAAACATCTGAACTTAGTTCTTCAGTCAGTATTATGCCCCAAAGACCATTTTGTTTTGCTTTCAAACATGATAAAACAACTGAAATGTGGAGTTACAGGATGTCTGAAGTATAAAAACTTGTCATTTGCCGAATATTATTGTAGCTAAATGAACACCATGCCAGTTTTTTGTTTCAACACCATCAGCATTCATTTCTTCATTTCATAAGCACTTCAATGTCTTTAGAGCCCCCACTACCATGTTTTTAGATGAAGCCTGAAATGGGACACACATAGCCTTAATGATTATATACTACATTACCATATATTATGATTAATGATTATATTAATGATATGGCCTTAATAATTATATACCATATTACCATATATTATGATTAATAATATAGCCTTAATGATTATATACCATATATCATGTATTATGATTAATTATTGAATTAATGATATAGCCTTAATGATTCTATGCCATATACCATGTATTATGATTAATTATTGAATTAATGATATAGCCGTAATGATTATATGCCATATATCATGTATTATGATTAATTATTGAATTAATGATATAGCCTTAATGATTATATACCATATATCATGTATTATGATTAATTATTGAATTAATGATATAGCCGTAAAGATTATATGCCATATATCATGTATTATGATTAATTATTGAATTAATGATATAGCCGTAATGATTATATGCCATATACCATAAATTATGATTAATAATATAGCCTTAATGATTATATACCATATATCATGTATTATGATTAATTATTGAATTAATGATATAGCCTTAATGATTATATGCCATATATCATGTATTATGATTAATTATTGAATTAATGATATAGCCTTAATGATTATATGCCATATATCATGTATTATGATTAATTATTGAATTAATGATATAGCCTTAATGATTATATACCATATATCATGTATTATGATTAATTATTGAATTAATGATATAGCCTTAATGATTATATGCCATATATCATGTATTATGATTAATTATTGAATTAATGATATAGCCGTAATGATTATATGCCATATATCATGTATTATGATTAATTATTGAATTAATGATATAGCCTTAATGATTATATGCCATATATCATGTATTATGATTAATTATTGAACTAATGATATAGCCGTAATGATTATATGCCATATATCATGTATTATGATTAATTATTGAATTAATGATATAGCCTTAATGATTATATGCCATATATCATGTATTATGATTAATTATTGAACTAATGATATAGCCGTAATGATTATATGCCATATATCATGTATTATGATTAATTATTGAATTAATGATATAGCCTTAATGATTATATGCCATATATCATGTATTATGATTAATTATTGAATTAATGATATAGCCTTAATGATTATATGCCATATATCATGTATTATGATTAATTATTGAACTAATGATATAGCCGTAATGATTATATGCCATATATCATGTATTATGATTAATTATTGAACTAATGATATAGCCGTAATGATTATATGCCATATATCATGTATTATGATTAATTATTGAATTAATGATATAGCCTTAATGATTATATGCCATATATCATGTATTATGATTAATTATTGAATTAATGATATAGCCTTAATGATTATATGCCATATATCATGTATTATAATTAATTATTGAACTAATGATATAGCCATGATTATATGCCATATATCATGTATTATGATTAATTATTGAATTAATGATATAGCCTTAATGATTATATGCCATATATCATGTATTATGATTAATTATTGAACTAATGATATAGCCTTAATGATTATATGCCATATATCATGTATTATGATTAATTATTGAATTAATGATATAGCCTTAATGATTATATGCCATATATCATGTATTATGATTAATTATTGAATTAATGATATAGCCTTAATGATTATATGCCATATATCATGTATTATGATTAATTATTGAACTAATGATATAGCCGTAATGATTATATGCCATATATCATGTATTATGATTAATTATTGAATTAATGATATAGCCTTAATGATTATATGCCATATATCATGTATTATGATTAATTATTGAACTAATGATATAGCCTTAATGATTATATGCCATATATCATGTATTATGATTAATTATTGAATTAATGATATAGCCTTAATGATTATATGCCATATATCATGTATTATGATTAATTATTGAACTAATGATATAGCCTTAATGATTATATGCCATATATCATGTATTATGATTAATTATTGAATTAATGATATAGCCTTAATGATTATATGCCATATATCATGTATTATGATTAATTATTGAACTAATGATATAGCCGTAATGATTATATGCCATATATCATGTATTATGATTAATTATTGAATTAATGATATAGCCTTAATGATTATATGCCATATATCATGTATTATGATTAATTATTGAACTAATGATATAGCCTTAATGATTATATGCCATATATCATGTATTATGATTAATTATTGAATTAATGATATAGCCTTAATGATTATATGCCATATATCATGTATTATGATTAATTATTGAATTAATGATATAGCCTTAATGATTATATGCCATATATCATGTATTATGATTAATTATTGAACTAATGATATAGCCGTAATGATTATATGCCATATATCATGTATTATGATTAATTATTGAATTAATGATATAGCCTTAATGATTATATACCATATATCATGTATTATGATTAATTATTGAATTAATGATATAGCCTTAATGATTATATACCATATATCATGTATTATGATTAATTATTGAATTAATGATATAGCCGTAATGATTATATGCCATATATCATAAATTATAGACAGGTGGCCCTCGTGTCCATCATCATGAAAAGCTTTGAAAGGTTGGTCAAAAAAAACTGACAGCAAACCTGACAGCACTTGATCCAGTGCAGTTCGCACACCGTGCAAACTACTCCATGGAAAATGCAATCTCTGTTGCACTGCATCTCACAATGGCATACCTAGAAAACAAGGACAGCTATGTCAGAATGCTGTTTACTGATTTCAGTTCAGCATTCAATACAGTCATCCCACAATAGATAATAGAAAAATGTGTTCACCTAGGTGTTAATAATCACGTGTGCAACTGGATCTTGGACATTGACTGGAAGAACCCAAAGACTATGTGTGGGCAAGAATTCCTCAAAGAGCATCACTATCAACACAGGAGTACCTCAGGGGTGTGTGCTAAGCCCGCTACTGTTTACTACCTTGACCCACGACTGTAAAGCCAGATTTAACACCAACCACATTAAGTTTGTAGATGACACTACAGTTGTGAGCCTCATCAGCAAAGGAGTAGAAAAAGCTTACAGGGAAGAAGCGAGTTCTCTGATTGACTGGTATGCCAGGTATAATCTTGACCTAAATGTCAGCAAAACCAAGGAGATCATAATAAACTTCAGCAGAGTACAGCCAGCTTACTCTCCTCTCATGATAAATGGGGAGGTAGTGGAAAGGTAAAGAACACAAAATTCCTGGGGGGGTCTATATAGTGGAGGATATTTTTTGGTCAACCAATACCAGTCACATTGGAAAAAAGACCCATCAATGCCTGCACTTCCTGAGGAGACTGAGGAAAGCAAGCTTACTTCCCTCTAACCTCTCCACCTTCTACAGGTATATCATGTGCAACGTCATGGTGTAGTATGGAAGCTGTTCAGCTGCAGATTAAAAAGGCCTACAAAAGGTGGTCGGAGTTGTGGAGAAAATAACAGGATCCCAATTTCCAGAGATAAAGGATCTATACATGACACGTTGTTACGACAGAGCAGCAAAAATAACAAGTGATCCTACACATCTTGCTTTTGAACTGCTCACATGCCTGTTGTCTGGCAGAAGATACCACAGCGTATGTTGTAAAATGACCAGGTTTAAGAACAGTTTCTTCCCTCAAACGATTAGACTCTTGAACTCTGGTATTAATCTCAGGGATGCAAGACACTGACAAGTCTTGTGATATCCAAACAATAGTACAATAAAAATAAGACATCACAACCAGCTTATTAGTTTCTAAGAAAATTATGTACAATAAAAACTGATAGATATTCTCATAAGATAGAGAACATGAGAATTACATTGTGTAATAATTATAGGTGCAATAAGGAACCAATCAGCTGCTATAGTGGCGTATAAAATAATTGTAGTAATAAGTACTAATATAACCGTCTAAGAGAAAGGTAAATGTTACGTCTGACACACATGTAGTATGTATGTATGTATGTATATGTCTCTCTTCTAAGAATGTGTAATTGTATGTATCTGTTTTCTCAATTCGAGAGTAATGCACATAATTTCATTTAGACTTCACTTGTGGTATCTAAATGACAATAAAGTTTACTTTGACTTTACACACCTTATTCCATTTCCGTTCTTAATATTTGCAGATTCCACACTAAAACAAGATCCATTAACATAAAATAGCATTTCTGGAAGAAGTGTGGTAAGAAACATTGATATGCAGAAATACTGATACATATTATAATGATACCAACACATCAGTAACACACATACCTTGAAGAAGGACTTACCAAAACTACACCAATTACAAAGAAAAGCAGTCACCTTTTGTAATCGGTGAAAAAAAATCACTATTAACTAGCAAACACAGTGCACTAAGGAGGATGTTTTTATCAACCAGTGGAGTAGATCTGGGGTTTCAGCAGGGATGTCTAGAGTTAGGGTTAGCACACGTAACTAAGGTGTTGTGTGATGGCTATTAGAGATGTAAATATTCGACACGGGACTTAACCTCTGTAGTAACTGTAATATATATGAAGTTAATGGTTAATTCATCTTATTTTATTAATGACATAAATTTTGCATTTAGAGAGTAACACAAATGTTATATGTGCAGGAAGTATATTTTGGTAAAACGAAGAGAGATTATAAACTCGGAATCCAACACCACATAATTTATATAAAAATAAGAAATATCAGAATGGTGTTGTTAGGTATATACCCAGTGAACATGATGGACATAAAAATATTATTTACACTTGTGTTTTATAGCAGGCTAATTTAAATGAGAGAGATGAAATTGGTATTAATGATTTATTATTAAAAAGGAGACTGAATTAATTTTTATACATGCAACTTTAAGTCCATGAGGACTTAATGTAGAATTTAATTGGAAGGCTTTAATGAGTTGAAATGTGTTAAATGTTTAATTGCATTTTAATTGATATTGTTGGAATGTTATTTAAATTGTGGGTTCTGGAGAGTTCTTTTTATCCGTAGAGGCATATGTTGAATAGTTGCATAATTGTTTTTTTTTTCTTTTTTACATGTGGTTATGTATTTACTTATTTGTTTGTTTATTTAGTCATTCATTCATTTTGCGGTGGTGATATAATCTCCTGTACTGCTCTGTAATTTTGTACTGCATAGACAATTGTGCTATAGTCTTGCAATCAGTTGTTTCTAAATGATTATAAAATAAGATTAAAAGGTAATATCAAATGTATTAAAGTGACAAGGTTTGCTTTGCACCATGTGTACAGTTTGGGACAGAATACTGCTGACCTGCCTAAAATATAATTTGAGGTGTAACAGCAGATGTTGATGGCATGAATACACTGATGGAAGGGTGCTGAGTTTTGAACATGAACATCACTTTTTTATTTCTGTACCACAAACAAGACACTTGGACCACTGCAAATATTTCCTGTGATAAGGTTTTGTGGTCTGCATCACTCCATACCTCTGTGATATCATGGGTCACTGCTCCATATCTCTGTGACATTGTAGGTCACTGCTCCATACCTCTGTGACATCGTGTGTCACTGCGCTATAGCTCTGTTACATTGTGGGTCACTGCTCTATAGCTCTGTGACATCGTGGGTTACTGCTCTATAGCTCTGTGACATTGTGGGTCACTGCCCTGTACCTCTGTGACATCGTGGGTCACTGCTCCATAGCTCTGTGACATCGTGGGTCACTGCTCTATAGCTCTTTGACATTGTGGGTCACTGCTGCATAGCTCTGTGACATCATAGGTCACTGCTCTATAGCTCTGTGACATCGTGGGTCACTGCTCCGTACCTCTGTGACATCGTGGGTCACTGCTCCATAGCTCTGTGACATCGTGGGTCACTGCTCCATAGTTCTGTGACATTGTGGGTCACTGCTCTATAGCTCTGTGACATCGTGGGTCACTGCTCCGTACCTCTGTGATATTGTGGGTCACTGCTCCATAACTCTGACATCGGTGGTCACTGCTTCATAGTTCTGTGACATTGTGGGTCACTGCTCTATAACTCTGACATTGTGGGTTACTGCTCCATATCTCTGTGACATCATAGGCCACTGGTAACTCCTGACACCCCTTGGGTAACAAGACACTATATGTCCCTCTTGCCTACAAGTAGCTATAGTTACAAGACTGATTACGAATGGACAGACCCCTTCTACACCTGTTCCTTGAGATCTAATGAGGACTTGGTAACAGTTTTATTTTTGGTGGGGGGGGGGCATTCACACCAAAGCACACTCACCATAAGTTATATCTCCTTATATGTCCAAAACGGTTTACTATTACAAGGTCGAATGGCACTCCTTTGACTGTAGTATAGTTGACAACGGAAGGTCGAAACTGATAATCGCGAACTCAAACAAACAATCTAGGAATGGGTTTCAACATGGGTCGAGGTAGGGGAGATGTTTGTAGTTCAGAATAATACGAACACCTACCTCAACCCATGTTAACACCATTCCTAGATTGATTTTTTGACTTCGACATTCGACATTTACGACCTTCCGTTGTCGACTATAGTACAGTCAAAGGAGTGCCATTCGACCTTGTAATAGTAAACCGTCCAAAACATCTCCACCCACAATTACTCATGCAGTTAAGCCCCAAAGTGATTTAACCACTATCAATAGGGCAGATGTTAGTTATTTTCTTACTTGGCATACAGTTCACAATGCCTGCTATCACTTAAATAGATCTATTGTGTTCTTCTGTAGCCCATACCATCCTGAAAACAATCCATGTGGATTAGTACTTTACCCAGTTAAATAAATAAAGCATTCTTAGGTCTGCTGTCAAAGAGTTTATAGTTTTTGTTTCTACTTCCTATATAGTGGAACACTTTGTTACAAATACAAAGAGTCTATGATTCAGTACCCACACAGTGAGATACTTTGTTACCAATGCAGTGAGTGTGTGATTCAATACCCACACAGTGGGATACTTTGTTACCAATGCACAGAATCTGTGATTCAATACCTTCACATTGAGATACTTTATTACCAATACACAGAGTATATGATTAAATAACCACACAGTGAGATACTTTGTTACAAAGGCACTGAGTTTACAAGCCTTTGTTACCAATGCACTGCTATACTTAGGTTCATAGGTTTATAGGTAGGTAGTAGGCTATCTGCCAAAAGGCATTTATAAGCCTAGCCAGAATGTTCTGGCTTTCGCTGCCCCCTTAGATTAGTTCCCTGTGCCTCTGTCCAGCAGAGCCACTGAAGTGATCCCCAGGGTAAACTTTCTGTTTCCCATCCACTCATCAAGGTTTCTCTTGAAGAGTGTTAGTTAGGAGCTCTGCCTCATGTAGACTGGAATCTTGTTCCAAAGCAAGGGAAGTCTCTGGGATAGGAATCTACCCCTCAAACATGTCCTATTTATTGTTGTGGTGAGGTTTAGATCCCTAGAGCGTGTGGTTCAAGGGGATATGGTTTTCTTTAGGTAGAGCATGTCCATCAATTCTGGGTTGGACATGGCCTTGTACGTCAGGCAGAGATCACCTCTGATTAGGGGGTATGCAACCGAGTACAGCTGGAGTTTCTTCAGTCGAGCTGCATAGGGCATCTGTTTGAGGCCAATGATCCTCTTGATGAGGTACTTCTGTGGTCTTTCCAGCTATTGCAGGTGTCTTGTAAGGTACATCCCAAATGGGGCATTGTACTCTACAATGGGTCTGATGAGTGATGAGTCGAGGAGCACAATGACCTCTTGATCTGGGTGCAAACCCTTTTGTGATTAGGTGGGCCACACAGAAGGATTTTCTAACCACTTTGGCAATGAGATTACCAAAGGAGAGATTGCTATCTACTTGGGTCCCTAGATCCCTTATTATGTCTTCCGTATTTAGGGGCTACCACCTATGTGGTAGTTTGTGGGTACTTTGTTTTTTCCAAAGGAGATGACTATGCACTTTTTGGCATTTAGCTTGAGGTCATGATTTTGACACCAGGTATCCGTCTCAGTGAGACCCTTTTGGAGGATGTCTGTGTCAGCCAGAAAGTCAATTATAACCCCTAGTTTGCAGTTGTCTGCGAACTTGGTCACCCATAATCCTCATGTGCTTGCCTGCACCTCTGAGAAGTATATGCCGAACAGGAGGGGTCCTAGGACTGAGCCCTGGGGAACACCACTTGTAACTAGTTTAGAGTTGGACCTAGCTACCGCAACTCTCACCATGTGGGTTCTGTCCGTGAGCCAGTTGGCAACCCATTTTGTGACATAGGGGTTCATGTTCAGGCTGGTGAGCTTATCTATAATACCAAAATGGGGAATGGTATCAAAGGCCTTTGCGAAGTCTAAGTAGGCTGTGTGTATCACCTTTCCCTCATCTATAGCCTTGGTAACTGTCTCAAAGAAGTCCACCAGGTTTAGGGGGCATGATCTGCCCTTAACAAAGCTGAACTGGGTAGGGTCCAGTGTTTGGAGGTTCCCAATGTCTCTGTTAATGAGTTCCATGATGATGCACTCCATAGCCTTGCAGACAAAGCTAGTCAGGCTTATAGGGTGATAGTTCCTGGGGTCTGTTGTGGCTCCACCTTTGTGGAGCGGAATAACCATTGCTGTGCACCACTCTATGGGTACGTAGCCTGTGGCTGAGTTTGAACAGTGTGTTTAGGAGAGGGGTTAGTTCGTCTTTGAGCTCATGTAGGATGCAGCCTGGGACACCGTCCGGTCCCATTGATGCTGTGTTTTTGGCTTTGGAGAGGGCTTTTTTATCCTGAGTGTCTGTGATTTCTGGGGTTCTACATTCTTCAGGTATGGTTATGGGCCCTTTTGGGGGTGAGAGGGGATGAGGTTTGCACTGAACCTGTCTGCCAGGATGTTGGCGATATCGATCAGTTCAGTGTATTTTGTGCCATTCTGCACTAACTCCGAGCAGATATGAGCATTGCCACTTAGATTCTTGACATAGCTAAAGAATGCCTTGTGGTTATCCTTGGAGTTCTTGGCAATTTTTTTCTTTCAAAGCTAGCCTTGGATGATTTTATGAGGGATGGTAGTTTCTTGCTGATACTGATCAGGGATGTCTTCCCTTCTTGGGATTTTACTCTTTTCTGTACTAGTTTCCTCCTTCTGTTGTATAGCTTGTTTATGGCAGGGGTCCACCAGACTGGTTTTCTTTTCTTGGAGGAGTGAGTCTTGGTTTTGCTTGGGATAGCACAATCCATGCATTCTTGTAGGTGCCTGTAGAATGCATTAGTAAAGGATTTTGTAGCTTGGATAGTGTTATCCTCTAGCATGGGGGCTTTGAAACTTTCCACCTCGGTCTTAAGTAATGTGAAGTTTGCTTTTAAAAGGTTTTTCACAGTGGTTTCCTTAACTGGGGGTGAGGGCAGAATGTGGATATCCAGAGTGATTTGTTTATGGTCAGATCTAACCAGCGAGGGGTTGACCTCCATTGTGGAACACCTGTCGCTCATGCTGGTGAGGACCAGATCCAATATGTTGTCACCTCTGGTGGGAGTGTTGACCAGTTGATCCAGGGCATTTGAGTTTATAAATTCTAGGAAATGTTGGCAAGGGAGTTAGTACTTGAGTAGTTCTCCAAGTTAATGTTTGGGTAATTGAATTCACCCAATATTAGGGTGTTTGGTAGGACCTTTATGTATCCTAGTGTTTCCAGAAACGTGGAATGGGGGACCTGGGACATGGTGGGTGATCTGTAGCAAGCTACAATTTGAATTGCAGTTTTGCCCATTGTTAGTTGCACGTGGATGATCTCTGAAGCATCGTGCTATGCCACTAACCTGGAGGTGTGGCTATCCTTGATAAATATGGATATGCCCCCACCTTTTACATTTTGGTCCAGGTTCTGTGGCCGAAATGTATGGTATGAGTTTTAGCCTGGTAGTACTGGGGTGTTATCTGGAGCCTTAAACCAGGTTTCTGTTACTGTACAAATATCAATTTTCTCCATACTGAGGAGTGCCTCGAGTGCATGCATTTTGAGGTTTAGACTTCTTGCATTGAGTAGCATTACCCTCAGTTTTTTGTTACTTGTGCTATTTACGGCGGTGTGTTTGTCTTTTGAGCCTTGCCTAAAAAAGGCACTATGGTAGTGGCAAGAGCGTTAGCCACTATTCAAAAACCTAAGGGTAACAGGTGCAAGCCATCTCTAGCAAAGCAGCGTGGCTTGTCAAGCATGTCATCCCAGGCAGACAGACACTGGATCCCCTTTGAATGACACCAGAAACTTAGCCAATTGTTGAAATTGATATTTTTTTTCTTTATACCATGGTATCATTCTTGGTGAGGGCAGGATGCTACTCAGGGTCAGGGTCATACCGGCCTGGGTTACATGATCCGAGAGCTCTTCCATGTTCATAGGTTCATAGATTCATAGATTAGTACTAGGCTAACTGCACTTTTGGGCCATTTGAAGCCTAGCCAATTACCCCATGTGAGAATCAAACCCTGCACCTTGTGTCTTTAAGGTAAACACCTTAACCATTATGTCATCCTCCCACCCCCCTCTTTTCATGTAGTCCAGGGAGGCATGGTTCTGCTTGTGTTCCTTCATACTGTCAGGTCAGTTAAGGTAATTACCAATATTTGTCAAATACAGCCTTTTAACTGCAAGATAAAAAAGCTGTCCCCTCATCACAAGAGAAAACTTAAGTCCCTTGTGTTGTGTCTCCACTGTGCTAAGTACAATACATGTGGATATAGTCCGGGGATCTATATGGTGCCAAAAGGCTAATTGAGATATGCCATGTTGCTTGCATATTAGGTTAGGGTCTATATTAGATCAGCAAACACTTAAACAAGCGAACGCTGATTGATCGACCTTATTTAAGCGAATGTTCAAAATACTGAAGCAACAGAAACCTGAATTTTTTCCTAGGGAAAGAATTTGGTTGTCCGTTTCTGTTGCTTTGGTATTTTCAGTGCTGTGGTGGAAAGTTACGGGTCGGATTCAGGTAAGTGTGCAATTATGTGGATGTGAGTGTTAGGGTGGGTTAGGTGAGTTAGGGTTAGGGCTCGGGTTAGGTATGTGTGCGATTGTGTGGATGTGAGGGTTAGGGTGGGTTTAGGTGAGTTAGGGTTAGGGAGCAGGTGAGGTGAGTGTGCCATAGTAAAGGACCTTAGGGTTAGGGTTTGGGTTAAGGTAAGTGGATAGTTAGTGGTGTGTGCATAGTTTAGTGTAGGGTTAGGTGTCAGATTTTAGGTGTATGTGTTTAGATTTTTGTTTGTTTGGTGTGCTTGTATTGTGTGTATGTGTTTTGGATCAGCAATTTTTTTCCCTAGGAAAAAAAATCGCTGATCTGAAAGTTCGAGATTGTAAGCTTTCGCTTACATAAGGTCGACCAATCAGCGTTCGTTTTTTTAAGCATTTGCTGATCTAATATAGATCCTTAGGTTATACAGGGCTTTCTTAACTGATTGGGAAGTAAGTACATGCACACATAAAGCAATAAAATTTAAAGTACAAATAGTTTTACTCCTTATAAGTTGGATGTGACATATAAAATTTAATAAAAGTAATTAAGATTCATTTGATTATATGAGATCAATGAATTGGTTTCCCCAACTCTGAATCCATGATGAACTTAGAAAGCTATAGGTGTTAACTCAATTGTGCAAGCTATGGGAGTACAGCTATGCCTGAGCATGGAACATGGATAGTGATTTGTTACAAGGAGCTTTTGAAAATTGGAAATATGATGTGTCGCTCCCTATACAGTAAAAGAAGCAGCTTAATCTGAAGGATAAAAAAGCACATGCAAGGCCACAGAGATTCCAACAAATCTTGCTGTTACTCTTATGTGTGGATGTTCTGTTAAAATGTTCTGCAGTATAGCATTTACTATTTAATGACTGCTCTTACATAAAACTATTTATTATTGTTTGGTTAAAGATAGTTTTACACGTTGATGTGTTCACATATTCAACTTTTGATTTTTGTCTATTTCAATTTTGAAATTATTGAATATGTTGCCTTAAAGCATGATTTGTTTAGCGGTTTTTGGCTGTCACATGATTTAAAGCTGATCATATGATTCTAAAAGTTTTTGGCTGTCACATGATTTTAAGCTGATCACATGATCTTAAAAGTTTTTGGCTGTCGCATGATTTTAAGCTGATCACGTGATCTTAAAAGTTTTTGGCTGTCACATGATTTTAAGCTGATCAAATGATATTAAAAAAAGTTGCCACATGACCTTTTAGAATTGTATTTAAACAGTGTGTATGTTTGGTTCACTTCATCTGAAGAAGTTTTATTACAAAATAAAATGAAAGTGCTAATATTAAGTTTTTAAGTTGTTGAGCTGGATTTGTTGGAATCTCTGTGGCCTTTCGTGTGTGTGTGTGTGTGTGTGTGTGTGTGTGTGTGTGTGTGTGTGTGTGTGTGTGTGTGTGTGTGTGTTTTATCAGTTTGTCTTCTGTTTTGGTTTGCTTTAATCTAAAGGATAACAATTGTTTTGGGATTGAGAGAGTCTGATTTTCGCCTGGACTCCACATGGTCTGATGAAGCACTAGTATTTGGTGTGAAAGCGCTTACCTTATTAAACTTTTAAATTTTTTATGGCTTCAGTCAGGTTTCTGTGCCTTGTTTTCTTCAGTCTAATAAGGAGTTAGTTGTCTGTCAAATTCATAGAGGATTATGAATTATGAAGAGATCATTGTGGCCTCATAGTAAGACACCCTCCAGCTATCAGTTGGGGTGCCTTCTGTGCGAAGTCTGCATGCTCCCCTGTGTTCACATGGTCTTTCCCTGGGGCTCCAGGTTCCTCCCACATTCTAATGGCATACATTAGGTATGAGGGGGACACTAAATTGTCCATAGGTGTGAGTGTGCGCATCTCTGATATGGAAGAAATTGCTCAGCTGTTATGATGATACCATTACAAAACTATAAAATGAATTCCTGTGAAGAGGTTATTTGTAGCTCGTACTGCAATGAATCAGGCGATAACATCCTTCAAGCAGGTTGGCAGCAGCAGGTGCATACCTGAAGCCTAGGAATGGAGTTATCATGAGACAATAAGGTACGTATAATCGTTATTTCTATTCTGAAACTCTGCGGTTTATAGTGTTTGATGGGGATACCTACCATTGATATAGTGGCTGTTAAATATCTATGAAGAGGTATCTCAAAATGCAGGGGTGAAGCACGTTAACTATACATTATAAGGCTTTAGATTTATACAATTTAGAAGAAAACTATGACTGGCAAGATTTTACAAAATATAAAATTATTGAACATTTGAAATCGGAGTAAAGTAATAAGTAGTACTGAGATTTAAAATCCAATGTTAATGGAGGAGTGAGTTCTATCAATGTGGGGTGGGATGTCTGCATTTAATACACCATTCGTAAGAAGAACATGGTATAATAGCAGGTGATATTCCATATAAAGGTGAAGATGTTGCAGCAATCATAATTTTATTTATTTATGTTGTCTATTAGCATAATTCAAGTGAGCTCTGAAACAGCCTCTTGCCAGCAGAAGTCTGAGGGAAAAAAACCTCCAGACAAAGATGCATTTACAAAAATCAGTATAATACAGTACCAAAGCTGTCTTTTTTAGGGGAGATCCTAGTTGGCATTTAAACTACTACAGAAAATTTGCCCAGGGCAGGGGGAACTTCCCCTATTCTTTTCAATAGGTGCCATGGGATTTTTTACATCCAGCTGAGCTACCACTAGTTCAAGCAGATTGACCCTCAATTTAATGACACACCCAGGAGTGCAGCATTCCCTAATGATGCACTCCACTGTCAGCAACTGATCTACCTGGTGTAGGAATAGAACCCATATTTTTCTTAACCAAAGACTAGTGCTCTACCCATTGCATTACTGACACTAGCATAGTATGTGTAACAGTGTTCAATATATCCCAAAGAGTAACACAACAGGAAAAAAGCATTATGGAGTTGTACATAATTACAAACAATGATAATATATAACATCTATCCTAGGAATAAAAGACCATTTTAATGTGTTTAGTGAATCAGTTTTATATCAATAGTATGTTTATTATAGGTATTACTGATAATGGCAGGTGAGAGAAGGCTACGATGATCATGAAGGAAAAAAGTTTTTAGGAGCTAAAGAAATACTAAACTTGAAGTGTAAGTAGGGTGTATTAAGTATATTTGGAGCTCAGAGCACATTAGTACTATATTCTGAAGGTGCTAGAAATAGTATCAGGTAAATTATTACATGAAAAACACCAAGAGAATTTGATATATACATATATATATATATATATATATATATATATATATATATATATATATATATATATGGCTCCATAGTGATTGCTGGATTTAGAAGTTTTTGATTGACGGATTATAGAGCTCTGGTTGGCTCATACTTTTTCTACCAAGTAAAGATTTTACATTTATTGCAACACATAACTGTATGAATATGTTTTCAAGTGATTCCTAAAGAAACATATTGTGTCATTGTTATAAATTGTTTTGTTATTATAACTTCAGAATTAAAACTAGTATTTGTTTCTAAGTGGGATATTTTAAAGTACTATATGCTTTGGGATGGGAACTTCAAAAATGTGAAATATACATGAAAATTATGATGCATCCGTTTGTTTTTTTTGCAAACACATTCTTAATCTAGACACATCTCTCAACTGTCCAGAATTTTGCAGAATTTTGTCAAATATTTTTCATCTGTACCTCATAAAATGTGTACCGTATTTCTTTGTAAATAAGACCTAACCAGAGCATAAGGCCTAGCATGGTTTTCCAGGGTGATCATGATATAAGTCCTACCCCAAAAATAAACCCCAATTAATATCATCAACAACACATGATGGGCGTGTTGAATTATAAAATATTATTGACACCTGTTGACTGAGGTTATCATACTCTGCTCACCATTTTCAGACCATTTGGACACCCAACTTCTTCCCTTTGCAGAAAGTCATAAGATTCTTTCCCTGGGAGTCCTTCACAAGTCTTACTGTAACCCTAATCATCACTCACACTTGACAGTTGAGATCCTTGGCCCATAAACACTGGCAGGTGTACTTTGATTGGTCAAAGTACAGACAATGCGCATAAAGTGCATGCACCTGATAACGAATGTCTGTGGTTGTGTCTTCTTAACAGTCGCCATTTTGTGTTGCCACTCTGGTCTCGTAAGTCTTCAATTAACCCCCCACCCCCCCAGACAAGAGTGCAAAAAGAAAGAGCTATTCTATTGAGTACAGGAAAGGAATTGTGGAGGACTCCCATGGAAAGAATCTGACGGCTTTCTGCAAAGAGAAGTTAGATCTCTGAATGGTCCGAAAATGGCATGCAGTGTACGATAACCTCAGTCAACAGGCTGACGAGGGAAATGCTAAGAAGTGCAAGTGTGGATCAGGTCGGCAACCATTATTTCCTGAGCTGGAAGACATCATCTGTGAATGGATTACTAACAGGAGAGCAAAGGCTTTTGTTGTGTGCAGGGCTGATATTCAAGCATTTGCCCTTGCAATGGCACCACAGTTAGAAATATCCCCAGAAGAATTCAAAGCATCACAACATTGGCTGGATGGCTTCCTTCAGCAATATGAACCGTCTCTAAGAAGATCGACAACACTGTTCAAGCTGGAAGATACTGAAGTTATTAAACGTGCACTTGCATTCAAGTCCTTTGTTGATGGCATTGACTTTTCTAAATACCAACTCTCTAACATGATTGCAATGGATGAAACTGCAGTGTTTATGGGCCAAGGATCTCAAACAAGACTTGATCAGAGGGGTGCCTCGTCAATCTACATTCCCTCCACTGGTCACAAGAGTGCACGTGTTACCTGTTATTTTGGAAATTTGTCTAGATGGAAAGAAAACCCCACCTCTAATCATTAGTAAGGGCAAGAAAGATAAGATTGAACATGTTTCAGGCATTTATATTCTTGAAACTGAAAAAGCGTGGTGCACACAAGCAGTTATAAGGAAGTGGGTCGATGTAATGCTGCCACTTGTTTTGCGAAGTGGCGAAAGAGGTCTGCTAGTCTGGGATTCAGCCAGCACTCATCACACTAAAAACATGAAGAAATTCCTTGCACAGAGAAGAATAGATCAAATAATGATTCCCGCAGGAATGACTGCATATCTCCTCTTGATATTGCAATAAACAAGCCATTCAAGGACCATTTCCACATAGAACTCAATGACTACATTGAAAATAGAATGGAGAGAAATCAGCATGGAAACGTTGTGAAGCCTAGCCTGCAAGAGGTCATGACTTGGGTGAAAAATTCATGGGATAAAATCACTGACAGCTGTGTTGCCAATGCACTACAAGCAAGCTATTTGGACAAGCATTGCTCATTTAAGGAGATCTCTATTGCTAGGCATGACAGGTTGGGGCCAATGGTTCTACAGGAAATGGAGTCACAAGAAATTCAGACTGGAATTCAGGGGTTTGAGACTTATGAAAATGTTCTAGAAGAAGATGACATGACTGTATTTGAATAACTTTTCCATTATCGGGGCAACAGAATGGATTGCTTCTGCTTTCAGTTTTATTTCCCTCCTCCAATACACATGTACTGAGATTTTTCTGCACTTTCTGTTGAGCATGAAATATTCCACTGTGAAAGCCAAGGTCTAGATATTCTGAAGTTGAAATGTTTTTGCATTGTTTATGTAGAATTCTCACACAACTGTTAACGTGTTACTTAAAACTGTTTTCCAATAACAGAAAAGTACCAAATAAATGTCAATTTGTGTACATGAATAAATGTTGATTTTTGTACATAAATAAATGTTGATTTGTGTACATGAATAAATGAATAAATGTAGATTGTTGTACGGGGGGCTGAATAAGGCATCCCCTGATAATAAGCCCTAATGCTTATTTTGGTGGGGGAAAGAGTATAAGACCTGGTCTTATTTTCGGAGAAAAATGGTACAAGTGGCAGG
>NC_056729.1:1711873333-1711913333 GCF_019279795.1 Protopterus annectens | reverse complement strand
CCTCCGGGGAGGGGAACCACCTTCCATGTGGCCAACCCAGAGCTGGTTGTGGTGCACCGCCATGGAGGAAGTGCACCTGATGGCGACTGGCACACCCAGGGATGGTCCCCCACCCCCCTGGAGGGGGAGGGGGAGCCGCCTCCCCTGGGCGGCCGGTGTGGCCGCTGAGTTGAATCTCTGGGTGGACCATGCGGACCCCACCTGTTTACCTCTGAATGGTTTCACGCCCTCTTGAACTCTCTCTTCAAAGTTCTTTTCAAATTTCCAGTACTTGTCCGCTATCTGCCTCATGCCAGTGTTTAGCCTTAGATGGAGTTTAGCACCCACTCTGGGCTGCATTCACAAACAACCCGACTCCAGGAAGACCTGATCCTGACATGCCGAGGCCGCCACTGGCCTCACACCATCTGCAGGCTGAACCTTGATCACAAGGACTTGGGCCCCCTGGGTGGCACTGGGTAAATGGACTTCCGTACCCCACATTTTTCTGCACCCATCACTCGGCTGGGGAATTGGCACTAGGGTCTTCCCTCTTCACTCACCATTACTGAGGGAATCCTGGTTAGTTTCTTTTCCTTTGCCTAGTAATATGCTTAAATTTGGCGGGTCACCATGTCTGATCTGAAGTCGCGTTCCTAGCATGGTCGTGGGGGGGCAGGATGGCGGGGGCCTCAGGGGGATGGACTACCCTTCCTCCCCTGCCTCCCACGCACCCACTCCCTACCGCTGGACTCTGGTGACTGAGGAGGACAGCCGACATGGCCCTGGTGCATGGGAACTGGGCGGGCATCGGGCTCTGCCCCAGGAGGTCAGCTTGGTGGTGGTACCACTGACAGCCTCCGGGGGGGCCAGATATGTGCCTGCTCCCTCACATCCCCAGATAGGCTTCCTAGCTTGGGGCGGTGGGGGAACTGCTCTCCTCCATCTGTCCATCTCCCTTGGGGGACAGTGGGGACCACGGCAGGCTACCTTGACTCCCCAGCCACACCCTCGATGGGGGCTTGACACCCCCAGGAGTGATAGAAGGCACGGTGACCCTCAGACAGGCTTAATCCTGGGAATAACCCAGGGCCGCAAAGTGCATTCTAAGTGTCGATGATCAATGTGTCCTGCAATTCACATTAGTTCTCACAGCTAGCTGCGTTCTTCATTGACGCATAAGCCGTGTGATCCACCGCTTAGAGTCATACAGTTTTCATTTGCTGGGGGCACCGCTGCCAGTACGGCATCACACCTTGAGATGAGCACGCAAGGTTTCACAGGTGCTGACACGCGCACCCTGACCGGGGTTACTGGCCCTGCACTGCAGGATGGCAGGGAGTCTTGCGCAGCCAGTGTGTTGCCACACCGCCAACCTTCTGGGTCTTTGAACTGATGCTCCATGTGGAGTGGGGCATCCTCCACAGGTACCCATGACTGACATTGAGGGGAGAGTACTCCATTGTGCCACCCCAAGGGGTGGCCCCACATGGCCAGAGGGGAGGCCACTGCCCCCCCGTTGGGATGGCACCCTCTCCCTCCCCATACCGCACAGGGAGCCAGCCACCTCTGGGGCGTGTGGTGGACCGCACAGCTGGGCCGGGTGCACCCTCTGCAATCAATCCTTCAGGGTAGGAGAGGAGCACCCGCACCTCCCACTGCATGGACGGGACCCCCTCCCTTCTGCTGTTGGGAGGTGAGGGGGGACAGACACCACCCATCCTCTCACTCCCTCCCCTCCCTCCTTCTGGCTCAGTCCTGCTGGCCTCCACTAGGGCACATGGAGAAATAGGAGTCAGAGAGAGACAGAGAGAAAGTAGTAAAGGGTCAGGGCAGTGGAGCGAGGAGAGGCCCTTATACCCGAGGATGGTGCCATCCTGGGACCCTCAGCATTAATGATCCTTCTGCAGGTTCATCTACAGAAACCTTGTTATGACTTTTACATCCTCTAGATAGTCAAGTTTTATCGTCTTCTCGGTGCACCTCCGGCCGTGACCTATAAACCATTCAATCATTAGTAGTGATGGGCGGTGTGTACAAAGGGCAGGGACTTAATCAATGCAAGCTTATGACCCGCACTTACTGGGAATTCCTTGTTCATGGGGAATAATTGTAATCTCCAGTCCCTATCATGAATGGGGTTCAGCGGATTACCCGGACCTGTTGGCCAAGGGTAGACACATGCTGATCCATTCAGTGTAGCACACATGCAGCCTCGGACATCTAAGGGCATCACAGACCTGTTATTTCTCAATCTTGTGTGGCTGAAAAAAGCCACTTGTCCCTCTAAGAAGTTGTAGATGACCGCACTGGGCCACATAACTAGTTAGCATGGCAGAGTCTCATTTGTTACCGGAATTAACCAGACAAATCGCTCCACCAACTAAGAATGGCCATGCACCACCACCCACAAAATCGAGAGAGAACTATAAATCTGTCAATCCTTTCCGTGTCAGGGCCGGGTGAGGTTTCTCATGTTGAGTCAAATTAAGCCACAAGCTCCACTCCTGATGGTGCCTTTCCATCAGTTCCTTTAAGTTTCAGCTTTGCAACCATAATCCCCCCCAGAATCCAAAGACTTTGGTTTCACGGAAGCTCCCCAGCAGGTCATGGGAATAACACCACCAGATCACTGGTCAGCATCGTTTATGGTCAGAACTACGATGGTATCTGATCACCTTCAAACCTCTGACTTTCATTCTTGATTAATGAAAACAATATTGGCAAATGCTGGTCCAAGAAGTTCACCTCTAGTGGCACAATATGAATGCCCCTGGCCGTCCCTCTAAATCATGGCCCCAGTTCCGAAAACCAACAAAATAGAATGGGAGTCCTATTCCATTATTCCTAGCTGAAGTATTCAGGTGACCGGCCTGCTTTGAACACTCTAATTTTTTAAAAGTAAACGCTTTGGACCCCCAGGACACTCAGTTAAGAGAATAGAGGGAGTGCCAAGAGGCAGGGGCTGGGACAAGCGGTAACTCATCTCGCGTTGGACCACCAGCCCGATCCCAAGATCCAACTACAAACTTTTTAACTGCAGCAACTTTAATATACACTATTGGAGCTGGAATTACCGCAGCTGCTGGCACCAGACTTGCCTGCTAATAGATCCTCGTTAAAGGATTTAAAGTATACTCATTCCAATTACTGGGCCTCGAAAGAGTCCTGTATTGTTATTTTTCATCACTACCTCCCCAAGTTGGGAGTGGGTAATTTATGTGCCTGCTGCCTTCTTTGGATGTGGTATCCATTTTTCAGGCTCCCACTCTGGAATTGAACCCTGATTCCCTGTTAAGTGTGGTCACCATGGTCACCATGGTAGGCACAGATAGTACCATCGAAAGTTGATAGGGCAAACATTCAAATGTTGCGTCGCCACCACATGGGCACGTGATCGGCCCGAGTTTATCTAGAGTCATCAAAGCTTCTGGACCGAGACCCAGATTGGTTTTGGTCTGATAAATGCATGCATCCCCAGATATCAGTGCTCATCAGCATGTATTAGCTCTAGAATTACCACATTTATCCAAGTAACAGTGGAGTGATCAAAGGAACCGTAACTGATTTAATGAGCCATTAGCAGTTTCACTGTAACGTCTGTGTGCACTGAGACTTGCATGGCTTAATCTTTGAGACAAGCATATGCTACTGGCATGATCAACCAGATAGAAGCACCTCGATGGGTGGGCAGAGAGGAGGAATGAGAGCCTGCACCTCTGCCAACAGGAGGGGGTCCCTCTCCCTGCGGAAGAGGCAACCCGGGTGCTGGTCATGGACTGGCAACTGTGACCCTGGAGGATCATGGGCCGTCGTGGTGTGCTTCAGTGCTCAGAGCCACAGAGAAGTGGGAGAGAGCCCCCCACACTTCGGCTGCTCACGGATGCCAGGGGATGGTGGCCATGTCACAGGACTCCTTCATCTTGGCCCAAGCTCACTGGTCTCACCTTGACTTCCTCCCTGAGAGGCATGGAACACTCTGCACCCCCACCAGCACCTTGCTCTTGCCATGACCAAACAAAGCCATGCCGCAGGGGCCCTCCACTAGTGGGAGTCGGTTGGCCCGATCGATCAATGGTGGGTAAAGGCAGCTCGATCCCATGCAGACACCTGGTGGGATGTCACACAGGGCTGGGATCCGGACTCTGATGGGATACCCTGTCTTCCCTCTCTCGGGGCTGGGATCCAGACTGGGGCCCTCGGACTCGCACATTCTGATGGGACGCCCCATTGTCCCTCAACTCCCAAAGGCTGCCAAATCATGCCAGATCATGTATGACCACCGGCCCTTCTGGGGAGGGCGTACCTGCTGCTGAGGGCCAGATCCACTCTCATACAGACTTCCAGCTGGGAGGAAGAGGCCCGAGAGAGGGAAACTCTACCTCACACAGACACCTGGAAGGACATCACCTGGGGCAGGGACCCTGACTCTTAAGGGGCGCCCAGTTGTCCCTTAACTCCTGGAAGCTGCCAAATCATGCCGGATCACGTGTGCCCACCGGATGATCGGGGGAGCAAACCTGCAGGGTGCGACCAGCCCAGCCGAACTCCCTTCAGCTGCTGAGGGGCAGATCCACTCTCATACAGACTTCTGGCCAGGAGGAAGAGGCCTGTGAGGGCACCTTGACCCCATGCAGACACCTGGCAGGAAGTTCGCCCCCTGGCCTGGGACCTGGACTCACACTCTGATGAGAGACCCCATCATCCCTTAACTCCTGGAGGTTGCCAAATCATGCTGGATCATGTTTGCCTGCCTGGCAATCTGGGGAGCGGACCTGCAGGGTGTGACCACCCACGCAGAACTCCCCTTGGCCACAGAGGAGCAGATTGCTCTCATATGGATTTCTGAGTCCACCTCCTTTCTGATCCAGAGGGGTTCCGGGGGACTTTGAGATTTTTTGAGAATGCCTTTGAGAACATGGCAGGGTTGGATGCCTCTGCCTGGCAAGGAGCTCTCCGGACTCTGCAGCCCTCCACATGAAGCTGCCTTAAGGACTTCCATCAGGGCCTACCACAGCAACCCTCCCCTTCGACCCTGCAGTGAGATCTCTTTACCCGGCCATGGCCCAAGGCTCACCTCGAGGACCCTGCCACCTCACGTCCCTGCAGACTGCTAAACTGTGTCATGTCCCGGGTTACATATCTCCTGGAGGCTGCCAAGCTGTGCCCTGTTCCCGTGCCCTCAGATCCTCTCAAGAAGACCTCCCTCTGAATCCCAGCTGGCCCCATGGAACTCCCTTCAGCCGCCAAGAGGCAGGGCCGCTCTCATTGGGACTTTCATGTCCCTCTCCTTTCTGGTCCAGAGCACCACGGTCCCCGGCTCCTGCATATCCTCTGCAGGCTGCCAAACTCTGCCTTGACCCCATGCCCTCAGAGCCTCTCAGGAGCACCTCCCTCCAATCCCTACCGGCCCCGCAGAACTCTCCTCGGCCGACGCAGGACAGGTACGCTCCCATCAGGGCTTCTGTGTTCCCCCTGCTTTCCCGTCCAGAGGGGTTCTGGGGACTTAGTGATATTTTGTGGACACCATCAGGTACGGTGTGAGGTCAGACACCTTCCCCCTGCCTGGCAGGAGCTCTCTGGGTCCTGCAGACTCCCATCGGTTGCTCCCTTGAGGACTTCCAAGGCGGGGGCTCCACTAGTCCCCTCTCACATGGGCAGGAGCTCTCCTGGCCACACAGCCTTATACCAGTGTCTCCCTTAAGGACTTCCACCTGGAGGAGGGGGGACGATCTGGACCCTCTCACCCAGGCAGGAGTGCTCCCTCCATGGCCACTTTCCAGGTCTCCCCCCTTCTGGACTTCCAGGGTGAGGGGACCCCCTTCGGGCTTCCACTTTTACCAAGGCGGGAGGGCTCTTTTCCCGGGTTACATATCTCCTGGAGGCTGCCAAGCCATGCCATGTCCCATGCCCTTGGAGCCTCTCAGGGGGACCTCCCTCTGATCCTGGCCAGCCTCGCAAAACTCCCCTCAGCTGCCAAGGGGCAGGCCCACTCTCATTAGGACTTCCACATCCCCCTACTTTCAGGTCCAGAGCACTAAGATCCCCTTCTCTCGCATATCCCCTGCAGGCTGCCAAACCGTGCCCTGTCTGCGTGCCCTCGGAGCCTCTCAGGGTGACCTCCCTCTGATCCTGGCAGGCCATGCAGGACTCCCCTCGGACACTGAGGAGCAGGCCCACTCTCATCAGGACTTCCACGTCCCCCTCCTTTCTGGTCCAGAGCACCATGGTCCCCATCTCCCACATATCCCCTGCAGGCTGCCAAGCCGTGCTGTGTCCCCGTGCCCTCGGAGCCTCTCAGGGGACCTCCCTTTAATCTCGGATGGCCCTGTGGAACTTTCCTCAGCTGCCAAGGGGCAGGCCTGCTCTCATCCGGACTTCCGAGCCCCCCTCCTTTCTGGTCCTGAGCCATTCTGGGGACTTTGAGACATTTTGGGGATGCTGTTGGTTACAAAGCAAGGTCGTACGCCTTTCTCCTGCCTGGCAGGAGCTCTCCAGGCCCGCAGCCATCTGCCAGATGCTCCCTTTTGGACTTCCGTCATGGGGGGCTCCTCCTGACCCCGCTCACACAGACAGGAGCACTCCTGGCACTGCAGCCTTCCACCAGACGCTCCCTTGAGGACTTCCGTCCCACTGGGGAGCACGATCCAGACCCTCACACACAGGTAGGAGTGTTCCCTGCCCGGTCACTTTCCACCTCTCTCCCCCTTCCGGACTTCCATTGTGGAGGGGGTCATGGTCTGGACCCCCTCCACCCAGGTGGCAGTTCTCCCAGCCCAGCCATTTTCCACCTCTCTCTCCCTTATGGACTTCCATCAGTAGGGACCCCCTCATGGCTTCCACTTCTTCCCAGATGGGAGAGCTCTTTTCCTGGGTTACATAATTCCTGGAGGCTGCCAAATAATAATGTGTCAACCCTGCCCTTGAGCCTCTCAGGGGAGCTTCCCTCTAATCCTTCCCAGCCTCGTGGAACTCTACTGGGCTGCAAGGCCTCAGCCAGACCCTCATCCAGAATTCCGTGATGTGGTTCTCCCCTTTGCCCTCCATCTAGGGCTTTCAAACTTGCACAGGATATAGCTCTGAGGCCCAGCATCTCATCCCATTTTGTCTCACGCCTTTGTCTTTCTCCTCGGTGGTGCCAGGCACTGACAAATGTGCTTCACTTCAAGCCTTCTGGCAAGTGCCCCCTTGCCTCCTGAGTGGTGCCGATCACAGGGCCGCATCCCCGCAGTGCCGGGTGAAGGACTGGAGGCTGACCCAGTACCTGCGGATGGTCCTGGGTGTGAGATGTCACCACAGCCATATCTCTGCACCCTTGGGTGCTGGGAGAACAGGATCGCAGATCTGGCTTCCAGGGGTAACCCCCAGCACGCTCATATTGTCAGCTGACTCCCCCAGCCAGACCCAGGTTTGAGACACCACGGTGGCCATATCTCCACACCACTGGGGCCTGGGAGGACGGGATCACAAACCTGGCTCCTGGGGGTGGCCCTTGGCATGCCCACACTGTCAGCCAACTTTCCTGGTCACTGTCCCCAAATCACCTCAGGGGTCCTGCCACCTCCATGTCCCCTGCAGGCTGCCAAACCATGCCGTGTCACGTGTGGCCTTGGAGCCTCTCCAGGGAGCCTTGGTCTGATCCCTGCCAGCCTCGTGGACCTCCCCTCACCCGCCAAGGGGGCAGGCCCGCTCTCATCGGGACTTACACGTCCCCCTCCTTTCCAGTCCAGAGATCCATGGTCTCTGTCTCCCGCATATCCCCTGAAGGCTGCTAAATTGTGCTGTGTCCCCGTGCCCTCAGACCCTTTCAGAGGCACTTCCCTCCAATCACAGCTGGCCTTGCAGAACACCCCTCAGCCCCCATAGGGAAGGTCCACCCTTATCAATGCTTCCGTGTGCCCCTGCTCTCCCATCCAGAGCACCTCCGGGGACTTTGTGATTTTTTTGGGGATGCAGGCGTGTATTGGATGAGGTTAGATGCCTTCCCCCTGCCTGGCAGGAGCTCTCCAGGCCCCACAGATGCCCACCGCTCACTCCCTTAAGAATGTCCATTGTGGGGGCCTCCACCTGACCCTGTTCACCCAGGGAGTGGCTCTCCAGACTCCACAGCCCTCTGCCTAGTGCTCCCTTGAGGACTTCTGTCATGGGGTCTCTGCCTGACCCTGCTCACCCAAGCAGGAGCACTCCTGGCCCCACAACCTTCTGCCAGACACTTCCTTGAGGACTTCCATCCCATTGGGGGCATCAGAATCCAGGCCCTCTCACCCAGGCAGGAGCACTCCCTTGCCAGCTGCTTTCTGCCTCTCTCCCCCTTCTGGACTTCCATCCCAGAGGGGGTCATGGTCTGGACCAACTCACACAGGCAGCAGCTCTTCCAGCCTGGCTGTTTTCCACCTCTCTCTCTCTCCCTTAAGGACTTCCATTGGGAGGGACCCCCTCATGGCTTCCATTTCGACACAGGTGGGAGAACTCTTTTCCAGGGTTACATAACTCCTGTAGGCTGCCAAATCATAATGTGTAATCCATGCCCTCAGACCCTCTCAGGGGAGCTTCCCACCAATCCTTCCCAGCCTTGTGGAACTCTGCTGGGCTGCGAGGCCTCAGCCAGACCCTCATCAGGATGTCCGTGTGCCCCTGCTCTCCCGTCCAGAGCACCTCTGGGGACTTTGCAATTTTTTGGGATGCAGTTGTGTACCAGGTGAGGTTAGACACCTTCCTCCTGCTTGGCAGGTGCTCTCCAGGTCCCACAGATGCCCACCACTCACTCCCTTAAGGATGTCCATTGTGGGAGCCTCCGCCTGACCCTGCTCACCCAGGGAGTAGCTCTCTGGGCCCCACAGCCCTCTGCCCAGTACTCCCTTGAGGACTTCCATCATGGGGTCTCTGCCTGACCACGCTCACCAAGGCAGGAGCACTCCTGATCCTGCAGCCTTCCACTAGATGCTCCCTTGAGGACTTCCATCCCACTGGGGGGGACAGGATCCAGACCCTCTCCCCTGGGTGGGAGTGCTCCCTGCTCAGCTGCTTTCCACCTCTCTCCCTCTTCCGGACTTCCATCCTAGAGGAGGCCATGGTCTGGACCCCCTCACCCAGGTGCCAACTCTCCCAGTCCGGCTGTTTTCCACCTCTCTTTTCCTTAATTTGAAATCTGAGGAAAGTAATAAGTAGTACTGAGATTTAAAATCCAGTGTTAATGAAGGCGTGAGTTCTATCAATGTGGGCTGGGATGTCTGCATTTAATACACCATTGCTAAGAACAAGAATGTGGTATGATGGCAGGTGATATTCCATGTAAAGGTGAAGACGTTGCAGCAATCATTTTTTGATAGGTGCCATGGGATCTTTTACATCCACCTGAGCTACCACTAGCTCAAGCAGATGGACCCTCAATTTAATGTCTCCTCTAAAGGATGACACACCCAAGAGTGCAGCATTCCCTAATGATGCACTCCAGTGTCAGCAACTGATCTACCTGGTGTAGGAATAGAACCAATATTTTTCTTAACCAAAGACTAGTGCTCTACCCATTGCATTACTGACACTAGCATAGTATGTGTAACAGTGTTCAATATATCCCAAAGAGTAACACAGCAGGAAAAAAGCATTATGGAGTTGTACATAATTGCAAACAATGATAATATATAACATCTATCATAGCTTTCCTAGAAATAAATACACATTTCAATGTGTTCAGTGAATCAGTTTTCTATCGATACTATGTTTATTATAGGTATTGCTGATATCGGCAGGTGAGAGAAGGCTATGATGATCACAAAAGAGAAAAGTTTTTAGGAACTAAATAAATACTAAACCTGAAGTGTAATAAGGGTGTATTTAGTATATTTGGAGCTCAGAGCAAATTAGTACTATATTCTGAAGGTGCTAGAAATAGTATCAGGTAAACTATTTACATAAAAAACACCAAGAGCGTGTGATACACACACACACACACACACACACACACACACACATATATATATATATATATATATATATATATATATATATATATAGTCTAATGTTTAGTGGGACTTTATTCTATGCTTCAGTTACTGCCACAGAACATAAGGTGGCTCCATAGTGATTGCTGGATTTAGAATTTTTTGATTGACAGATCGTAGAGCTCTGGTTGGATCATACTTTTTCTACCAAGTAAAGATTTTTACATTTATTGCAACACATAACTGTATGAATATGTTTGTATTCTAGAAACTCGTTTTCAAGTGGTTCCTAAAGAAAAATGTCATTAAAACTGTAAATATTGATCACAAACATATTGTGTCATTGTTATAAATTGTTTTGTTGTTATAACTTCAGAATTAAAACTAGTATTTGTTTCTAAATGGGATATTTTAAAGTGCTATATGTTTTGGGATGGGAACGTCAAAAATGTCAAATATGACATGAAAATTATGATGCATCTGTTTGCTTTTTTTTTTTTGCAACCAAATTCTTAATCTAGACACATCTCTCAACTCTCCAGCATTTTGCAGAATGACCAGTTTTTGCCAAATATTTTTGATCTGTACCTCATAAAATTTTTACCGTATTTATTTGTAAATAAGACCTAAGCAGAATTGTTTTCTAGGGTGGTCATGATATAAGCCCTACCCCAAAAATAAGCCCCAGTTAAGATCATCAACAACACATGATGGGCGTGTTGAATTATAAAATATTATTGACACCTGTTGACTGAGGTTATCATACTCTGCTCGCTATTTTCAGACCATTCAGACACCCAACTTCTTCCCTTTGCAGAAAGTCATAAGATTCTTTCCCTGGGAGTCCTTCACGAGTCTTACTGTAACCCTAATCATCACTCACACTTGACAGTTGAGATCCTTGGCCCATAAACACTGGCAGGTGTACTTTGATTGGTCAAAGTACAGACAACGCGCATAAAGTGCATGCACCTGATAACGAATGTCTGTGGTTGTGTCTTCTTGACTGTCACCATTTTGTGTTGCCATTCTGGTCTCATAAGTCTTTAATTAACCCCCCCCCCCCCCCCCACAGACAAGAGTGCAAAAAGAAAGAGCTATTCCGTCAAGTACAAGAAAGGAACCGTGGAAGACTCCCAGGGAAAGAATCTGATGGCTTTCTGCAAATAGAACAAGTTAGATCTCCGAATGGTCCAAAAATGGTGTGCAGTGTATGATAACCTCAGTCAGCAGGCCGACAAGGGAAATGCTAAGAAGTGCAAGTGTGGATCAGGTCAGCAACCATTATTTCCTGAATTGGAAGACATCATCTGTGAATGGATTGCAAACAGGAGAGTAAAGGCTTTGATTGTGCGCAGGGCTGATATTCAAGTATTTGCCCTTGCAATGGCAACACAGTTAGAACTATCCCCAGAAGAATTCAAAGCATCACAGCATCGGCAGGATGGCTTCCTTCAGTGATATGAACTGTTTCTAAGAAGATCAGCAACACTGTTCAAGCTGGAAGATACTGAAGTTATTAAACGTGCACTTGTGTTCAAGTCCTTTGTTGATGGCATCAACTTTTCTAAATAGCAACTCTCCAACATGATTGCTATGGATGAAACTGCAGTGTTTATGCACCAAGGATTTCAAACAACAATTGATCAGAGGGGTGCCTCGTCAATCTACATTCCTTCCACTGGTTATGAGAGTGCACATGTTACCTGTATTTTGACAATTCATCTAGATGGAAAGAAAACCCCACCTCCAATTATTAGTAAGGGCAAGTAAGATAAGATTGAACGTGTTTCAGGCATTCACTTTCTTGAAACTAAAAAAGCCTGGTGCTCACAAGCAGCTATAAGGAAGTGGATCGATGTAATGCTGCCACTTGTTTTGTGAGGTGGAGAAAGAGGTCTGCTAGTCTGGGATTCAGCCAGCACTCATTGTGCTAAAGACATAAAGAAATTCCTTGCATGGAGAAGAACAGATCAATAATGATTCCCGCAGGAATGACTGCCTATCTCCAGACTCTTGCTATTTTAATATACAAGCCATTCAAGGATTATTTCTGCATAGATCTCAATGACTACATTGAAAATAGAATGGAGAGAAATCAGCATGGAAACTTTGTGAAGCCTAGCTTGCAAGAGGTCATGACTTGGGTGAAAAATTCATGGGATAAAATCACTGACAGCTGTGTTGCCCCCCCCCCCCCCCTACGAACAGGCTACTTGACAAGCAGTGCTCATTTAAGGAGATCTCTATTGCTAGGCATGACAGATTGGGGCCAATGGTTCTACAGGAAATGGAGTCACAAGAAATTCAGGCCAGAATTCAGGGGTTGGAGACTTATGACAATGTTCTATAAGAAGATGACATGACTGTATTTGAATAAGTTTTCCATTATCGGGGCAACAGAATGGATTGCTTCTGCTTTCAGTTTTATGCCCCTTCCAATACACATATAATGAGATTTTTCTACACTTTCTGTTAAGCATGAAATATTGCACTGTGAAAGCCAAGGTGTAGGTATTCTGAAGTTGAAATGTTTGTTGCACTGTTTATGTAGAATTCTCACATAACTGTTAACATGTTACTTAGAACAGTTGCCCAATAACAGAAAAGTACCAAATAAATGTCAATTTGTGTACATGAATAAATGTTGATTTTTGTACATGGATAAATGTCGATTTGTGTACATGAATAAATGAATAAATGTAGATTGTTGTATGGGGGAGGTAAATAAGGCATCCCCTGATAATAAGCCCTAATACATATATCGGCGGGGGAAAAAGTATAAGACCCGGTATTTTTTTTTCAGGCAAATACGGTAGTTTTTTGAAAAATTACTGAAAGCTGAAAAAGACAAAATCTGCTAAGACAGTGTATGGACTGCCTCAAATTACCAAGGACTGAAGTTACTAAATAAGAATACACATTTAAGTTTCAGTCTAGGTGTTGTGCATAAATAAACACTAAATATTATAAATAGAAACGTTTAATGCAAACTGTCAACAAATTTCATGGATATAGTCTTTTATATAGAGAGAACAAAAATAAGCCAAAATGGTCAGCAGCAGGAAGGAGTCTTTGTTATTTATTTTATTTATTTATTGTTGCATTTAGATACCTAAAATTAAGCATCTTTCAGTTAGAACAAAACATAGAGAAATGTAAAAATTGCAGATTTAAATGATATCAGAAGAGTTAAAATAATAAATAGCTAAAACAATCCATTCTGGAAAGTTAAAAATAGAGATTAAGGGTTCTGAAATTAGATGCATGGAGCTGACATTAAAATGTTCTGGTAGGCAATTGGTATTATTAATGAAGACTGTTTTAAGACCAGTTGAGACTGATATAAATAATTTCCTTTGCATATTCCTAAGGAAGTCAATGTTAAAACAGTTCCACATGTGCATTCTTAGGAGCATCAGTATATGTACTTTCACCAAAAGTAGTGAAAATCTGACAGGCTTTTTGTTGCATACAAAACACTGCAGTGACATTGGAGTTTGCATTTTAAATTAAGAAACTAGAGGGTGAAATCTTCCTTTTGTGGTAGGAGTAAGGGGTATGACCCCCTCCTGAAAAAATATTGTTGGGCATATGATGATGCTTTTGGTGATACAATGTCCCCAAGAAGAATTCTAAGAAGATAACAATGTAAACATTTTCTGTTTCTTTCTACCACTGAGCTACAGTGCAGCTAACTGTTTCAAAATTACTTTAGTATTTTAATGACTTTAGTATTTTGCAATCAGGCAAGCACTGATCCGTACATGGAGTTGAGTATCATTTTAGTATCAGCATCAATACAAAACAAAGTAATTTTGCATAAGTGACCGTGTTAGATATATACTGCAAGCAGTGAACAGGCCAAAATACAAGTGGTATTCATTAACGGAGGGAACAGCAGGCCAAACAGTGCCACCTATGTTGGGAACTTACATGATAGTGACCATGAGGGCCAGTAAACATGAAGTGAACAGCTGCATGCAGCGATTTTTCTTGGCTACTGGGAAATTAATATAATATAATATAATATAATATAATATAATATAGTATAATATAATATACTATTATTGTATATAGAAAATATGCATTCTTGTAATAGAAGGATGAGCCCCATGTTTAGCAGACAAAAGAACATATGATCTGCTCAATGTCTGAAAAATATTAAGGACCTGCATGGGTTCTGCAATGGCAGTGAAAACAAATAGGCCAAGTTAAGGTTTCTAGTAGCTGGAAATTTAATCAAAACAATTTATCATTTGATTCTGAGCCATAAAACTTTATGAACACATTAAAGTTTGGCTGTGGGATATGAAGTTCACAAATGAAAGCCATCTCAAGTACTGGCAGCTGATGGAGAATTAAGTGCAGACCTCTGGATGGTGACCAAGCAACTATGTATTTTTTGAATATGAGCCTCTGGCTGGAGTCCTGCTGAGAGCCGAGGTCAGCCTGGGAAAATAACCAGGAAGAACCACTGGTAGCTGTTATGATGTGTTTATTTTAGCTTATTATTGTTCATTAAGCCTTGGAAAATTACTCAGTAAAAAACATTGCCATGCCAAAGCTAACAAACATAAAACAGCAACACACTAGACCAACAATAGGAGTAGAGAAAAGCAGCACGCGGGAGTAACCATCATGGGGCGTAAGCAGCTTGTACAGATAACAGCAGTCTGACTTGGAAGTCAGTTGTCACATTTTTATTCCATTGTGAAAGAGATACTCCGTTTTCTGGAAAATCATTAACTAGGTTATTCTGGGGGCAGGTGATATCTACAGCCCATTATTGGTGCCCTGTAATGATGGAATATGTGCAGGTGTCTGCTTCACTGGTTTATTAGTGGACTGAAAGATCCTCTGCAGACTTAATTTAGCTTCAGAATGTATTAGAATTAATTTTTGAAGAAAGACAACATGCCTGATACTCCTGATGCTTATATTATGTGATGTATACGGTTATGTTGATCTGTAATGATTTAACTGTGCAGCTTCTCGTCTTTGGGAGTAACCTGTCATAATCCTTTATAATCAAAGCACCTGCATTTTTTTATTGACAATGATAATATGAAATATATTACAGACAAGGGGTGGGGGCTTTCACGACAAGCCCATTACAGAAGGCCATTGACTCATAATGAAATTCAGTCAGTCACTGGGACAGAGTTAGCCAGTAAGGAAAAGAAGGGACATGGGGGTGATGAGGACACAGAGGGCACTGTCCTAACAGCCAAAGAGATGAACCAGGTGACCAGTGTTAGGTGCACCTGGGAGATGAAAGGACAAAGTGGGAAGAGGAGCTCAGCTCAGGACATCGGTCTGAATGCAGTATGAACAAATCCAACAAAGGGGCCAAATATTTAGTCAGTGGATGGGGGGGGGGTCACTGTGTACTCATGTGTATATGTGTGTGTGTGTGTGTGTGTGTGTGTGTGTGTGTGTGTGTGTGTGTGTGTGGTTCTATACCCCAAACTGCAGCAACCCCAGAGTTTACGTATGTCTGCCTGTGTGGTTCTATATGCCAAACTGCAGCAACCCCAGAGTTTAGGTATGTCTACATATGTGGTTCTATAACCCAATCTGCAGCATCCCCAGAGTTTAGGTATATCTGGGTGTGTGGTTCTATAACCCAAACTGCAGCAACCCCAGAGTTTAGGTATGTCTACATATGTGGTTCTATAACCCAAACTGCAGCAACCCCAGAGTTTAGGTATGTCTGCCTGTGTGGTTCTATAACCCAAACTGCAGCAACCCCAGAGTTTAGTTATGCCTACATATGTGGTTCTATAACCCAAACTGTAGCATCCCCAGAGTTTAGGTATGTCTGCCTGTGTGTTTCTATAACCCAAACTGCAGCAACCCCAGAGTTTAGGTATGTCTACATATGTAGTTCTATAACCCAAACTGCAGCATCCCCAGAGTTTAGGTATATCTGGGTGTGTGGTTCTATAACCCAAACTGCAGCAACCCCAGAGTTTAGGTATATCTGGGTGTGTGGTTCTATAACCCAAACTGCAGCAACCCCAGAGTTTAGGTATGCCTACATATGTGGTTCTATAACCCAAACTGCAGCATCCCCAGAGTTTAGGTATATCTGGGTGTGTGGTTTTATAACCCAAAATGCAACAACCACAGAGTTTAGGTCACTGGGGAGCAGGGCTGCAGCTCCCTATATGTGACGGGTAAAGGGCCCTATAACAAAAAAAAAATAATAATTTTGAGATTTGCCAGATAAATAATTAGCCTACATTTCAGCTACTGTGCCTGTTTAGGAAAGGTACATTTGGTACATTTGACTGAATTAACCCAGAAGAAATAGCTGTGATCTAAAATTTGGATTTAATAGACAGAACTATCTAAAGTCCTACAGTGCAGATGAGTGAACTTAAGAGAACAAACAACATACAGAATTTTCAAAAAGAATTAAGTTTCCTACATGAGATCTGATTTCCCTCATTTCACTGGTTGGACGAAATTCATGCTTGAAAGAAATGGTTCAGAAATGTCCTGTTTGAACTGGGTTTGTTGCCATTTTTGTATCTTCATAAAGAGTGTTTCCTTTGTGCTCATGACTCAGCAGTCCTTTAGATAAGTGTTCTGACATTTGAAATGTTCAGCTGTCTCTGTGAATTCATGGTTAATATAGGCCAGTAGTGTTCCTGTATACATACATTTCTCAACCAGATGGTGCTGCCATGAAATCAGAGCTTATCTCACCTTACAATTATGTCTGATCACAGGGTCACAGCCAAAAGCCGTAGTTCTGAGGAGCTAAATTATTATGTGTGTGACTGGGATTTAAGACAGTCCTTCCTAAACGTGCCTCGTCCTGGTTTTCACTGGTTCTACAACATCATAAAAGGAGAACACACTGTATGAAGATGAGAGACAAAAGTATCACTCCAATAATCGTACAAAGATCTAATACCACTGCCATCTGCACTTTAGTTAATTTTCTGATCCTTTCCCCACATCCCCAAATCCATAGAATTCTTTACATTCCAGACATATTGGGTATTTGTTCTCAAAACTACCACTTTAGCAAGTCAAGGACTAGTCTGCTAAAACATTAGAGGATGGGGACTTAACTTTCTTCAGGGTAATAGTTTATCAGTTGCAGGAACCTTCATGTTGTGGTTAGTATAGCTAATCACTATTCATGTCCTCCCATAGAATGGAAGGGATTTGGGTCAGTGTTACAAATATGCTCCAGCATTAGTTAATTAGTTGCATAGTATCAGTCCTATAAAACCTTAAGTTGTACAAACTGACATTAAAATAAGTACTGTGGAGCAGTCTTACCCAAGACTCAGTGTTGTTACTATCACATTAGTGATTTTACTACATCATTTCAGATGCTGCCCCCAGTTCTGGTTAAAAATACTGTGGGCATTCTGCAGTTAGGTTATAACACAGACATTAAGATTTCTTTGAAGCAAAGCATTTTATTTAAGCAGGTTTACTGCTCTTTAAGATTAATGCTTGACATTAAGAGCTGTTCTGCTTATTCAAACAAAGAACTGTGTACTTGTCTTCATCCTCCAAACTGGAGGATAGCTGCACTTAAAACAGATAAAAAAATACACAGTGGTTATTATTAATTTCTCACTTGTTTTACTCCCTAAATGACTTCATGGTGTCTTCCATGCTGCAGTTTTAACAGTTAAGTTTGCATGTATTATATAAGTTTATAGAAGGCACAATGAATGTTTTATGATTATTAGAAAATTCAACATAAGTCCAGTGTCTAAATTTACAGTGAAAGCACACTGTAATTTCTTTCTTTTTGACAGCGTCAGCCTGCCTTTATTAAAAATGTTCACTAATTTGTATTGGGATATAGGCTTTGCATAGGATTTGAAGGTGCATCTGTATGTAAGGCTTGAATGCACACCTCTCAACTGTCCAGATTTTCGCAGAATGTCCAAATTTTTGCCTCATATTTTTGGACTGTTCCTCAAAAAGCTTGTAGTTTTCCAGCAAATAACTGATGACTGAAGCCACTAAATAATGGGCTACATTTGAATTTCAAACTCCATGCCTTTCAGAAAATACAAGCTAATACAAACTATGTAATTTTAGCAACTTTCTAAGTTTATAAGAGCAATATTTGAAATAAGTCTCTATTTTTGAGCCTATTATTTTAGGCTTTGTTCATATTTCTTGCGCTAGGAGGTTGAGAGGTATGCTTGAAAGGATTCACTTTAGAAACTTGAAATACTAAAATATTGAATTTCAGTATTTCGCAACCATAAAGTCGAATCCAGCAAAGAACGAAAACTCAGAAGCACGAAATTCAAAACCCTGCATACCGGAGATTTTGAATTAGTGTTTCTGCTACACACAAACACACACCCTCCTCCCCACACACAACACAAGCTCTGTCCTGCATAAAAGCAGGGGGGCAACCCCCGTGCACCCCCATGTGGGGGATGCACCCCCCCACACCCCCTACTTATATATTCTAACTCCAACATCACACTACATACAAAAACACACAAAACACCACCATACAAGCTACATTCTCCTCGCACACACACATCACAGTAACAAAACACACTAACACACACCACAGCCCCTACCCAAACCCTTAACACATACACACTTACCTGAATCCATAGCCACAGCAAAACACCAGAAGTGCTAATTCAAAATC
Organism: Protopterus annectens; assembly: GCF_019279795.1. Taxonomy (NCBI): domain Eukaryota; kingdom Metazoa; phylum Chordata; order Ceratodontiformes; family Protopteridae; genus Protopterus; species Protopterus annectens. The sequence goes on along the minus strand of NC_056729.1, from coordinate 1,711,894,757 downwards.
TCCGGTATGTGAGATTTTGAATTTCATGCTACGCAAACTGCAAAAAGTCACACAGGAAGCCTTTTCCTCTGTTGAAACATGGTTATCCAATGCCCAATTAATACTCAACCCAAACAAAACTAAACTACTCATCTTCCAACCCACCAAACATACTCAAAACAACTCTCACTTTAACATCACAGCAAAAGACAACACCACTATATACCCAACCGAACACACCAAATTGCTAGGAGTGGAAATAGACAATAAACTAAAATTTGACATTCACATATCCATGACCATAAAAAAAGTCCACAAAAAACTAGGAGCATTATACAGAAATAAGCAACTTCTCACCAAAGCAGCAATGATTTCAATAGCAAATTCCCACCTTATCTCCACCCTACTTTATGCCTCTCCAATATATACCAACCTAAGGCAATGTGATCTAAACAAGCTAGAGACCTGCTACAACAAAATTGCGAAATTCGCCACAGGGGCATCCTACCGTAGTCACCACTGTCTCTCACTTGCTGAACTGGGCTGGCTTGAACTCCCTCACCTCCTTCAGTGGTATCAACTCTCACTCACCCACAAACTAGTAAACCATCCACTAAATGTCCCAACCCTCCAGAATCTACTCCAACCCTATCGCACCACCAGACCACTAAGATCCAGCAACAAAAATCACTTGCAGATCACTAAAGCCAATAACTCTGCTGGTGAAGCACTATTCTCTTGCACCATAGCCAAATTATGGAACTCACTCCCACCCACAATTACCTCCGTACCTTCATGCAGCCACTTCAAAACTTTACTAAAAGTGCACCTAAAAACATGCTGGCTATGCCCTTGCAACTCCCACTCTAATATCATCCACTCCATCCAACCACTACCTTTCTCTCCACTCGACTAACTACCTTGATTATAGCAAGCTCAGATGCTCATAAGCCTAGTACTTATTATACAGCAGGCACTTCTCATTGTAACATTTGTTAATGTCTATTATGTACTTCACAGATAAAGATTCTAGTTGTCTACTGATGTACTATGTTCTTCATCTGTAAATATGTTGTAAGTAACTGCTATGTTAAATTGTTAATCGCTATGTAATCCACTGTAACTACTGTCTGTTTATTTTACTGTGGAGCTTTTCTCCCCGGGCCTCCGCTGAAAATGGACCTATGTCCAGTCGGACACTCCCGGTCAACAAATTTAAATAAATAAATAAAATAAATAAAATTCTTCTGAGTTTTCGTTCTTTGCTGGATTCGACATTATGGGAGCAAAATACTGAAATTCGATATTTCTGTATTTCGAGCTTCTAAAGTGAATCTGCTTGAAAGGCTAATTGATTTAATTACTTTTACTTTTTTTTTTTTTTTTTAACATTTATTTGCCGGGAAAGTCTAACTGGGCCAGAGCCTATTTTCAGCGGAGGCCCAAGGAGAAACATTCCAGACACATGTCATTTCAAGCCATATTTGATAGACATGTTGTGGAATGAAAGTGGCCAGCTGTTTAAAAAAAAAAAATCTGAGTTGGGAAACTTTCCTTAGTGTTGCAGCCATCAGTTGTGCCTGTTGTGATGTAACATATGTAGTGATGAACATCAGATGGATATAAAATGAGATTTTGCAGAATATCAGTGTTTATAAACAACCAGCTGGAGATTTGTCAAACGAGGAAATAAATCTTAAATCTTTTTCTTTGCATGAGGTTCAGTGCACTAATGGGTGGTTTTAAAGGGAAGGAAAACCTGTCTAAGATGAGAAATGCTTAACATTTTGGTGGACTTCAATTTTTCAAGTATGTTTCATTACTACACTTGAATAATGAAGTCATTTTTGTTCAAACTCTTAACTGCACCTCCACATGTCATTTTAATTGAGGTGTGAACCTTGTTATCTGAAATGCTTTTAAAGAATGTCTTTGCTATATGTGACCAAGTTTACCATATCATCGTGACCATGTAGCTGGATTACTGTAACCAGCTGTAATCTACCAAATAACACTGCTTTCTCAAGATTGTTAATGTCTAAAATGTAGCTACACCTCCTTTATCCAAACATGGTCAGACAGACAACGTGACACATTACACAAGGAAATAACACAAAACATAATGAAAAGTTAAAACAGTATGAAGAAAACTACTGACAACCCTTCAAGACAGGAACATATGGAGAGACATTTAATGTATCTATTAACCTCTTGTAGCATTCTTGTGGCGGTATTGAAAAGAAAGAGAGGTACTTTGTGAAGAGGAAAATTTGACAGCTGGCTGGAGCTGCTCTTTAGTTGAGTCACAGTAAGAGTTACTACAGCATACAGATATTCTAAACTGAACTGCACTGAGCAGCATTCTACCTTCACCAAAGATGATGCTACATATAGGTACATAAATTCATAGGTAAGTACTAAGCATGTCTGCAGACCATTTCCAGCCCTGCTAAAAACTCCCTAGTCAAAATTTCCCTTTAGCCTCAAGGATGGCAAGACAAGATAGACCAGGAGAGAACTGGAGACTGCCCATCCAGTTATCTTGGTTTACCTCAAAGGTGACAAGGGTGCTTCTCTTCTTGGCTTGTAGTAGAAGTTTATTCCAGAGGTGAGGAATAATTTGAGATGTGAATGTAGCAGTCTAATATGTCTTACTTATCTGCTGATGAAAGTTTGGTTCCTTTAACCAAGTATTTGATGTACCATCAATTCTGTGAAGGAACAGGAGTTCAAATAGGGTGGGTTCTTTCATGGCACCAAAGGTTAGACATAGATCTCCATAGAGGAGCCTAAGAGACTGAGTACAGAGAAAGGACTGCTAGTTTCTCCTGATGACTAAGATTTTTGAAGCTACTGATCTTTAGTTATAAATCTCTGAGGTATCTTACGTTATGCAATATGTTTATATAAATACATGCCAAAAGGTGCATTATATTCAACAAATGGGGCTAATAAGATATAAGTAAAAGGGAATTAAGACTTCTTTTCATCTGGTGGAGGTGCCTTTGGAAATTAGATGAGCCAGCTGAAAGTCTTTCTGAACATGAACAAAAAATGATGAATTTTAACAATTGGCTTATTTTCTGGTGTCACTGCAGGGGGATTCCATATCTGTCAATGTGAGAGGACATGGTTAGCAGACCATGTTTCTTTGCCAAGGATGGTTATCTGCACCTGCCACCCTGGGCTTTTGGGTAACTTTTTCCAGCCTTTATATCCTTTTTAGGCAATGCTAAAATAACAAACATTCCAACATGGCAAAATCAAAGCAACTTTAATGTGTTACTGCTCAACACTAGGAGCCTCAATAAGAAACCCCCACCCTACAAGCTCTTGTCACTCTGGGGAATATAGACATCTGTGCCATTACAGAGACTTGGTTTAAAGCTGCAGAAAGAGCTCCAGCAATGCAAGTCTACTGTGCCTGACACGTTTATGTCAAAAGCACCAAAGCAGGGTCTAAAATTTGGAGGCATCTCAATCTACATCTGCAACAAATATACATCCAGGTTGGTTAAACAGGATGATGTCCTGGAGTTCATTCATGTGCAAGTCGCCATAGATAAAGTCCTTTACTTATCCTAGCTAACTATAGTTCACCATCTATACTGCAAGAGTCACATAACTCATACCTAGACCTACTGGATGCACTCACCATCCAACCAAATACCCTCTTCATAGGGTACTTTAACTACCCCTCTGTACAGTGGGAAACATACACTGCCTCAAACATTTAGGCACATTTCCAGGACTTTATTAACACAAATATCTTGTATCGGATTGTGTGCGCTCCAACATAGGTTGAAATAAAGGTTCAAACATGCTGGACCTAGTACTCATCAACATGTGGAAATGCTGCACCCCCATATGTCAGGTCCTCACTGGTAAGGTCGGAGCACAAAGCTGTCTCTTTCAAAATAAAAATCAAAAACCCAACTAAACCTGTAACAGGAACTATTGTAAAGCAACTGCATCTTACTTAGCAACTGTTTGTCAAAATTCAGTGCCCCCAAACCTCAAGATCACTGCAACTTATGCAGAATTATACACAGAAATACTATACAGACATGCACATGGCTTCATGGAGACTGCTGTACCTGCCAGAAGTAAGCACATAAACACCAAAAGCAAACCACATTGGTGAAATCCAAACCATAACAGGGTATGTCATAAAAGGGAAAAAGTTATGGCCAAAATCGGAAAGAGCTCCTTTCACAAAGACAAGGGCTCATTGATTAAACTAAACAAGAAACTAGAAGATTAATGAAGTCCAACAAAGCCAGTTATGAGGTCAGGATAGCCTCTCAAGCTACAACCACAAAGTCTTCGTCAGCTATATCCAAAAACTTTAAGGTAACATGCAGCAGTGTGTTGAACTGCTGGTAAATGGCACCACCTTCACTGAACAGAGACACATAGTGAATCTGCTGGCTGATAAATTTCAGCTCAAACTATACCATCACTCCCCCTTTGCTACCCCTTGTGAAATCCCTTCTAGCATATCCCCCAACTATCTGTAAGGAGCAGGGTATTCATGGCACTTGCCAAGGCCAAAAACACTGCCTCAGTTGCCCAGAAAATGTTTCAGGTTGCTTCTTAAATAGTTTAAACATTACCTTTCTGGACCATTTGAGGATTTTTCAACTACAGCCTCAAAACAGGTTATGTACTAAGTGAATGGAGGACTGCAGTGGTCATCCCTCTTTACAAGGACAGTCTATCAACTGACCTGGGAAACTACAGAGCCATCAGTCTGACAAATCTAATATACAAAGCCATGGAATGAATTACCATCAATATGATCAGCAAGGAAACTGAGGTGCAAGCCAAAACCAGTGGTCTGTGGCTGACCATGTTTGCAGATGGCTGCAAGCTGGGCATTGTCATAGATTCCCCTAGTGATGTGAACATCCTCCAAGAGGGCCTTACCCAAACTAATGACTAGTTCTAGAAGCATGGCCTCAAACTGAATGCCAAGAAATGCATCATGATCCCCTTTTGGGAAAAATGACATCCCCACTAATTATCACATTAATAACAACATGCTAAGCATGCAATCAGTTGTGAGGGACTTTGGCACCCAGGTTGATCATAACATCCCTGTACTCCTCCCTTATCAGACCCATTACTGAGTACAATGCCCCTTTCAGCATGTACCTTGCCAAGCACATGCAGCAGTTGAAGAGACCACAGAGGTTCCTTACCAGGAAAATCCAGGGTCTCAAGCACCTATCCTATACAGATAGGCTAAAAGCCCTGTCCCTCTGGCATGCAAGGCCATCTCAGACTCAGCCTTGATGGAGTAGCTGCATATCCGCATGTCAAACTACACTCATGCAACCCGCATGCAAGACCTCAACCTGGTCTGTGACATTAATAGAACTTGTTGGCAGGATAAATTTGTGTCTCAGTGACTCCCCCATCTGTTAAACAGACTCCCTCTCCATGTCAAGCAGAGTACCTCACTAGCCTTCTTTAAGAGGAACCTGGACAACTGGATGGGAAACAGGAGATATACCCCTGGGGTCCCACCTGTGTCCCTTCTGGACAGGGAAAACAGGTGCTGACTTTGCTGAACATGGGTGAAGTTCTTGGCTAGGCTTATAAGGGCCTCTAGGCCAATAGCCTTGTATTGTCCTATGAACATATGAACCTATAAGGGCATTGGCAACCTACAGACAATGAACTCATCCCAGTTTGACTTTACCAAGAGAAGATCTTGCCTACTTGACCTGATAGGACTTTTGGGAGGGTCACCAAGTCAATGGATGAGAGGAAGGTTGTTGTATACCATGACATGGCTAAGGTGTTCAATGTGATCCCCAGCTCAGATACTGTGGACAAACTCAGCAAACTGGACATAAATCCCTAGATAATTTACTGGATTGCCAGCTGGCTCACAATTAGGATGGCAAAAGTCAGAATTGTTGAAACCACCTCCATCAAGAGGAGCTCTCTGCCTAACATATAAAGCTATGTAAAACCCAGAGCTGTTTGACATGCTACACCTAAAGAAATCCCAATCCCTCCGAGCTACATGCTCTAGGGACCTAAACCTTGTCACCACAATACACATGACATGCTGGAGGGATAGATTCCTGCCCCAGAAACTTTGTAGTGTCTGGAACAAGCTACCCATCTATATCAAGCAAAGTTCCTCATTAGCACTCTTCAAGAAAAATCTTGATGAGTGGATGGGAAATAGGAAAAACACCCCAGGGATCACTTCTGTGGCTCTGCTCGACAGGGACACAGGAAATTAACTTTCTTGGGTGGCATAAGCCAGGAACCTTGTTGGCTAGGCTTACTTAGGCCCTTGGGCCAATAGCCTAGTACCTACCTATGAACCTAGGAATCAAAAGACCAGTCACCAGAGGAGTACCTCAGGGAATCTGTGCTGAGTCTACTTCTGTCTGGCATCTACTTTCTGGGAGTCAGAGTTAATGTTGGGGCCTCTCGTTCACCAGGTACACAGATGACTGTAATTTGGGAGCTATCCTAGATTCTTCCCATAACAATAACATCTTGCAAGAGGGCCTAACACAGACAAATGACTGGTGACAAGAAGGGGACTATAGTACCCTTTGGGAAAACATCCAGAGAAACCAATTATGCCATTGGTAAAACACCCCTAAGAGTTGACCCAGTAGTAGGAACTTTGGTAAAGGATTTCTTTTTTTTTTAAGCAATCTAGGAACATATGTAGACAGTAGTCTTCTGGACTTTGACCAACAAGTAGCCAATATGGTAAGCACAGAGGTTCCTCACCTGGAGAATACAGAGCATTACCACACTGTCGAGCACAGATTGCCTTAAGGGCCCAATCTCTATAGTCGGTCTACTACAAGTTACAGAGGGGCAATTTATACCAGGCATATAAGGCATTCTCATATCCAGCCCTCCCTGATGGATTTTTGCACTAGATTCAATGATTAAACTTTGCCTGCAACATACAGAATAAACAAGCAAGACCGATATGTGTCTCAAGGGATCCCCACACTATGGAATAGGCTCTGTATCCTTATGAAGCAGAATTCATCCCTGACATTATTCAAACATAATGTTGAACATTGGATGGAAAATCTTAAATTCACCCCAATCTGTCCCCCTTGTCTCTAATGGACAGAGGCAAGCAGTAAGTAAAATAATATCTAACTAAAATACAGTCCCACACAAAGCCTTTATCCACCTCCAAACTAAAATACCCCTCATGGCAGAAACCCAAGATACATGGGGACACAACTTGGTTACATTACAAGGCTAGGCTTTTAAAGGCCTTAGTGGCCATTAGCCTAGTATATATCTTTGAACCTATGAACCTATTAAAAAGGCTTTAGAAAGAACTTAGTAAGTATACATAAACAACGGGGCATATCCATTACCAGGCATATGTATTGGTGAGAGAGTTTTTAGCTCTGTAAAGCATCCTTACTTTTTGGTGAGTTTTTTTTTTTTTTTTTGCAATTTTATATGTAGGTCAAATTTAAAGCTTATCATCTACTATCATCCCTTGTAATTTGCTATGAAAGGTAACTTCAATGGTTGTATTACTAAGAGAGCGGACTTTAAATTTTATTTTTTTTTTTTACAAGAGAGGTTGAGTATAAGTTGTGAGTTAGAAAACCATGTTTCAGTGGCTGTTAAACCTACTTGAATAATTTTCTGGAGGTATGCTAGGTTGTCAAATGTGCATATAAATGTGGAGTCATCTGTGTATTGTATTAGGGAGGCTGGTTGTGTGGATGTATGGAGGGTATTAATGAGAATGTTAAAGGGGAGGAGACAAAAGGTAGAGCCTTATGGTACACCAGTGGTGACTGGGAGGTATGGCAAGAGGGTGGAGTGCCATTTTACTGACTGATACCTATTGGACAGGCAGCTTTTGAACCACAGAAGGGTGGGCTGAGACAGACCTAGTGAGGACATTTGAAGTAATAGTTTAAATAACAATGAGACAATAAAGCATTGATAGCACACATACCTGAATTATAACAATAAAAAAGAGAAATAATTCTCACTTTGATATTTGTGTAAGAGTGTCCTGCATAATAAACACAAGTCAAAAGCAAAATTGGTGTGGTTATTTCACAGGACAGGAAAGCTGTGGACAAATATCAGTTAGCAGGATGTGCCTATATCCTTGTTCTTAGTATGATTACTTCTCAGATTCAGGATTATTTATTACAAGACAATTCCCTGATGGACAATAGTGTGAAAATATTTGCTGAAACCACTTTCAGTGTATTGTAACAAAAGCTTTTAGGTTCATAGGTTGGTACTAGGCTATCGGCCCTAAGGCCTATGCAAGCCTAGCCATAACAATTCCCTGGAAATTTTTTCCCACAATATTTACTTCTCTTTTTTTGTATTGGGACAAGTCCCCTTGCACCCCCCTGTTTAGGGAGGGATCCTACTAAGTTATATGTACTGATTCTAAAGTTGCACAGCATGGGAGAAAGAGGTGCTGTTTGCTGAAAGTGGCTTTCATTGAAATCTCCCTTTCTGCTGCTGTCAGTCGACAAACCAAAAGTCGCACTATCCTCACATTTCCTACCACATTCACACTATCCTCACATTTCCTATTACACTCACATGATCTGCATATATCCTACTGCAATCACAGTATCCTCACATTTCCTACTACAGTCACACTACCCTTACATTTCCTATTACAGTCACACTATCCTCACATTATCCTCACATTCCTTATTACAGTCACACTATCCTCATATTTTCTACTACAGTCACATTATTCTCACATTCCCTATTACCATCACACTATTGTCACATGCTGTATTACAGACACACTATCCTCACATTCCCTATTACAGTTATACTATCCTCACATTTCCTATTACAGACACACTATCCTCACATTTCCTATTATAGACACTCTATCCTCACATTCCCTATTACAGTCATACTATCCTCACATTTCCTATTACAGACACACTATCCTCACATTTCCTATTACAGTCATACTATCCTCACATTTCCTATTACAGTCACACTATCCTCACATTTCCTACTACAATCCCAGTTCCTCACATTTCCTATTACACTCACATGATCCACATATATCCTACTGCAATCACACTATCCTCACATTTCCTACTACAGTCACACTACCCTTACATTTCCTATTACAGTCACATTATTCTCACATTCCCTATTACCATCACACTATTGTCACATGCTGTATTACAGACACACTATCCTTACATTCCCTATTACAGTCATACTATCCTCACATTTCTTATTACAGACACACTATCCTCACATTTCCTATTACAGACACTCTATCCTCACATTCCCTATTACAGTCATACTATCCTCACATTTCCTATTACAGACACACTATCCTCACATTTCCTATTACAGTCATACTATCCTCACATTTCCTATTACAGTCACACTATCCTCACATTTCCTACTACAATCCCAGTTCCTCACATTCCCTATTACAGATGAACTATCCTCACATGCCCTATTACAGTCACATTATCCTCACATTTCCTACTACAGTCAAAGTATCCTCACATTCCTTGTTGCAGTCATACTATCCTCACATTCCCTACAATAGTCATACTATCCTTGCATTCCCTATTTTTTCTCAAATATGTTTATGAATATTTTTAATAGTCATATAGTATATCATAATTTAGAATTAAAATCGTACATATTGATTTATCAACCACAAAAAGAGAGAGAAAACCTATATAACAAAACAAAAACTATTTACAAGAGTGTCTAAATGAACAAATACAATATATTTCTTCAGAGTAAAGTATAGTTTCAGACTCTATTACAATCAGTTCTCTCCAGTATCTCTGTGACTTTTATCTAAGAGTTGTAATATGAAGTGATTATTTCTGTTCTTATCTTGATAGTAGCTATTTCCATTTGAGAGACATTAAGAGCTATATTCTTGAACTCTTTAAATGTAGGTAAAGTCTCACTTTTCCAATTTGTAGTAACTGTGTTATGTGCAATAGCTAATAAAATCCATAGAAGTGAATATTTAAATCTGGGAAGGTATAAAGGCATTCAACAAAACCAAAGATTTGGTCAACTGAAAGTTGTCACTAAAAACAGTTTGCAAAAAATAATTAAATTTTCCCAAAATAATCTAAGGAGATTACATTCACAAAACATGGGTTTTCAGTTAGCTTTCAACTTTAATTTACTTCACCAACATCTTATTGCATGATTAAACATTAATTCCATTTATGAGATGTAGTATAGATTCTGTGAATACATTTCCCAGAGAATAATTTCCATTGTAATGAAAGAGATGTTGTCCTTGATGAAATCAGTTGTTGTTGTGTCTTTCGGCTTTTCCCAGTTAGGGGTCGCCACAGCAGAACTCCGGTCCGCTAATGATTGGCAGTAGATTTTTACATGCTGAGTTGCCAGCCCTGATGCACAACCTTCAACGAAGGTACGCCCATTCATGCATGTCTCCACGTAGAAGATGCTCTAGCTGAGAATCAAACCGGACAGCGTCTTACTGTGAGGTGACAACGCTACCGCAGCACCACCACCACAGTCCCTTGAGGAAATCAGTATTCATTTTTTTATCATTTTCCTCAGGGAGTTGATTATTAATGGTTTTATAATAATCCCAATAGCTTTCTTTATACTGCATTTCATGTTTTGACTAATTTGTATATTTTAGATAGATAGCCTTTTCCTTCAGCTGTTTGATTACCCATAACAATCAAAAATTCTATAAGTTTAGGAATATTTTGTCTAGCTGATGAATACATTGACTCTATTTTATTTGTAATATGTTGTCTTACTTCTTGTACTACCAACCACAATTCATTATATATATTATAATTATTCATGACTCGTTTCATTTGAAAAAGTTTTCTAGAATCCAACTGATGCCAATATATCTACTTTTTCCCTCTAAGTACAGTAATTTTGTTAATGTCAAAAGTGTCAATATTATTCTATGTACATGCAATGGAAATAATAAAAATGACCAAGTCATAATATCTGGGTTTCTGTTCAAATAGTATTTAAAAGTAATTAATGTGTTAATAATAAATTTGGAATATATATGTTTATTTTTATGGTCTAGAATATAACAACTTACTATCCAATAAAATTATTAGGCAGGAGTTTTGAATATTGAATTTGACTGCAACCCAATATGCTTTTGAATTTGTTTCCACCTAGCTGAATATGATGGGTTTAACCACAATGTCAATGTCTTAACAATAGATGATAAGGCATACATTTCAATGTCTGGAAGATTAATTCCCCCCTGCACCCCAATCCTTTAAATTATGATTTAACACAATTCTAGGTTTATTAGGGTACCAGAAGAAATGTAACATTAATTTGTTAACTTGCTGTTTATAATGTTTAGGAGGAAGAAGAGCGATTACTTGTATAAAATGTAATATTTTTGGGACAATAATCATTTAAACTAGGAAAAATATGTCCTCCATAGTAAAAAGTATTTATTCCATTTCTCCATGACATATTCAATTTTAAATGTTATTAAAGTTGATTGTTTGTGTTTCATTCATATAATTTGTTAAAGTGACCCCTAGATAGTTAATTGTATTGTCTAGAACTATATATTTAGCAAACTTTTTAATTATATACTTCTTACTGCAATTTATAAATAATATCTTACTTTTATTTTCATTAAATGTAAGGCCTGAACTTCTTTGGAAGAGATCTATTGTGTCAAATAAAGCTTCTAAAGATTTACTATGATCTTTCAAAATCAATAAAATATCATCAGCAAACAACTGAACATTCGGGACAAAACTATTATTAAAATATATGCCTTTAATATTTCTATTGATCCTAATACAGTTTGCAAAAGGTTTAAGGACTAGAACAAACAACAAAGGGGATGGAGAGCATCCCTGTTTCCTACCCTTGGTGATTGCAATAGATCTAGATATGCATACCCAATTTTTATATACCCTAGGGATTTAACATATAATAATTTATTCATTGAGTTAATTCTTTTTTGAATCCATATTCATCTAAAGCAAGAAATAAATAATCCCAGTGAGCTGAATCAAAAACACTATTGATGTCTAAGCTCATTAAATCATATTATTTTCTGTGAAATTGATATAATCTATTAATGTAAGAATTGTTTAATGTTATCATATATGTTTCTATATTTTCTAAATCCAGTTTGATCATCTATCAAAAAAGAGAGCAACTATTTTAATCTATTTGTGTGTATTGAAATAAATATTTTATAATTGTTTAATATTGATATTGGTCTGTATTTTGAACATTCTTTTGCATCTTTATCTGACTTTAAAGTTGGGTAAATTAATATATATTTCCAGGAAGGGGGAGTTATTATTTTCTTTAACTTTCTTCTTTAGTTAATAATTTATATATTTCAGATATAATATTATCAGTAACAATATTATCATTTCTGGGAGCCTTATTTAATTTTAAGTTATTAATTTGAGATTTACACTCAGTCATTGTAAAAGATTTATCAATTAACTTTATTTGATCTTCTGTTAGTTTTTTCTTGATAAATTTCTTAAAGAAGGATTTTATTGCATTCTGAGGTTCAATTTCTGTGTTATGTGATTTAATTAACTTAAAGTGTGTTTTGAAAGCCTCTAAAATATCTTCTAAATCTGAAATTATTTTCCTAGTATCAGTAATGTAAACTTCTTTTATCTGATTTGATTTAATAATCTTTTTGTTCTATTCGCTATTCTTCTTTGGCTTTTAGGCTTCATACAATAAAAATTTAATTTACTCTTTTCTAAATTAATCATTGTTTTATGATGTAATATTTGTAAATATTTGTATTCATTTCAAGTTCTGTTTGTAAATTATTTCCTTTTTGTATATCTAACTTTAGTTTATTGATTTTCATTTGTAAATCTAATAAATCTTTATTCCACTGTTTTTTTTCTTATTAATAAACCAAGTTAGAAATCTGTGATATAAGTACGACTTCAAAGAATCCCATACATACATTTCTGATATATCATCTATAAGATTTATATTTAGGAAAAGTTTATATCTCCTTAATATAGAATTCCTTAAAGTATTTCAAATTCATTATTTATGATAGAATTCTAGTAATACTTACACTTTGTTTAGTATTCATTGCCAAATCAAATGTAATTATGTCATGAGCAGACAAAGGACATATAATCATTTTAACTTTATCCAGTTTTGAAGTTATGTCTCTTGAAATGAATACTATCAATTCTTGATTGAGTGCCATGATGGTGTGAATGATGTGTGTAGAAAATAATGAATTTGGCTCAGCATATTTATTTACATTTTTAATATTGAATATGTCAATAAAGTGGGTCTATACTGAATTTTTGAACGTTTAGAAAAGTGGAAGCTAATTCATCAACCCCTTTTAAGTGAAAGGAATTTTTTTCCCTGGGAAAAAATTCACTGTTCTGAGAAACACACACACAACACAAGCAAACCAAAAAAACAGCAATCCACACACATTCATTTAAAATCCTACATCTACCCTACACTAAACTGTACATACACTATCTATCCACTTACCTTAACCCAAACCCTAACCCTAAGGTCCATCACTATCGCACACTCACCTCACACGCGCCCTAACCCTAACTCACCTAACCCACACCCTAACCCTAATGTCCAAACAATCACACACTTACCTGAACCCGACCCATAACTTTCCACCACAGTGCTGAAAATAGTGAAGCCACAGAAACGGCCAACTAAATTCTTTCCCTAGGAAAAAAAATTGGTGTTCTGCAGCTTCGCTATTTTCAGCATTCACTGTTTTGGGGTCGATATTAGAACATTCAATGTTTTAAAACTTTGATGTTCTAATATAGACCCCAATAAAGTCAATTAATGCCTTTAACATAGCGGGTTTCCTTCATGAATTGTTTGCATCAGTATCACTATCAGATAATATATAATTAAAATTACCTGCCAATATTATACTCCATTTAGAATGTTGTACAATGCCTTCAAACTGATGTTTAACCTCTTTAACTCCCATGCCAGGAATCCAGTATAAATTGATTAATGTGTACATTTTCCATTTATATTCAAAGATACCAAACAAAACATGCCAGATTTATCATAATATGAATTTATGATTTTGGGCATCAAAACATTTTTCCACAGAACAGCCACAACTCTTTTTTTGTTTACAATGGAAACTTGCTAATACTGAATAGTTATTGGAGCTAAGTCTGTCTATATCTTCCTGTAATAAGTGTGTGATTTAATGTAAAATTGTAAAGGTTATCAGATTCTAAATATACTAACTACATAACTATGCAATAGTATCAATAATTATGTTTTAACTTTTAACTGATTAAGAATAATTAAACTTTTATGTATATAAAAAGATGCGCAATAGCATAAGTTATTATAAGTGTATAAAAGTATCAGTATAAAGTTTAAAGCAGCTAAACTTAATAACTCAATAGACACCTAAAGTAGTATGTCTTATTTATTCAAATAGTTATCTGAAAATAAATCTGTAACATGTAATTTACTCATCTCTCCAAAACACCCTCATATGACAGTGCAAATAATATATTAATTTGATAGATCAAATCCTGTATCTAAGTTTTAAACAGATTCACTTCTGTTCAAAAACAAAACAAATGAGTATTCTTCAGGCAACAACCATTTCTGTCTTTAAATAATCTTTTTATTATCTTTTTTATTTATACTTTTATATCTTTTCTACTGTTAACATCAATGACAGTATAACATCTTATTTCATTAATAATTATTAGTTCTTTTATGATATAAATGCATGCCTTTCAATCTCTAGAGCAAGAAATCTGGACACAACCACACACAACAGGGGGACAAAGGTCCAAAAACAGGGACATCCCCAAAATATTGCTCATAGAAACCTACAAAGTTGCTAGAATAACAGGTTTTATATTACTATGAATTTTCTGAAGGATATGAAGTCTGAAACTCAAATGTCTGTTATTATTTTCTGATTCAGTCTTCAATGATCTGCCAGTGATTTACCAGAAAACCATAATTTTATAAGGAACAGGCCAAAAATATGAGGTAAAAGTGTGGAGCTTCTGCAAAAATCTGCAGAAGTTACAGGCATGCATAAATGAATAAAATTATGTGCCATTATGTTTCACTTATGCCACTATTAATCTAGCATTTGACATTTTTAACTGGCTTATGTAAATCAAAATATGTTATTATAGATTTTTTATCAGCTTTTAAAGTTTGAAACCTTTTGAGTGAAATTATTTAAAAGTATGGTTCTTATTTAACATGTTACATTATTAGGGTTATATATAAAAAAACAGAAGAACTTGCCACTTAATTAAGTGACAAACAATAAAAATTCACTTGTGTCTTAAAATAAAATGTGTACATTTTACTTTACATAAGATGAAAGCAGTAACAGCTCTTGAATGGGCTATCGTATAAAAGGTGTACTTGTCACTTTATATTCCTGAAAAACAGTAACAGCTCATATATGACCTTTAACCTTGATGATTACACCATTGATGAGCCATACTGTTTAGATTGAGCTGTTCACATACTCGCAATGGGATTTGTAAGGTAATAGGATGTTTAAGCATAAAGAAACATAAGTAGAGGTTAAAAATGTGTTTTAGCTCAGGATCTTGGTGGGAAGCCAAGAAGCAAGTAAAGTAAACAATTTAAATGCTTTAAAATGTGGCTCAAGCTCGCTTTAAAATGTGGCTCAAGATCGCTTTAAAACGTAGCTCAAACTCGCTTTAAAACATGGCTTAAGCTCACTTTAAAATGTGACTCAAGCTCACTTTAAAATGTGGCTCAAGCTTGCCTTAAAATGTGGCTCAAGATCGCTTTTGATTAAACTGCTCTTAGTTTGAGTATATGAGAAGCAACTGAAATTAAGTTATTTTCCACACAAATAAAAATGCATAAGCAATGTACATAACATCTAAATCATAGTCTTTTCCCTCAAGATGATAAATATAACATTAGAAATAAGCTCAAGTGTTGACAAGAAATGAAACAAAGAGAAAGCAGAAACATTTTTGTAAATATTCAATAATCACAAACACTGTCAGACAAGCACTCAAAAATCACACACCCATTCTACATATTTATAACTGTTCAGAATACTAAAGGTTTGCTGATTTAGAACTTGATTACTAAGTTTATCATTTACTTTGTATATTAAGCCTTAATTTGTTTTAATGAATGTCTATACTGTCATACAGCCCAGTATAAAGATGGTTAATACAATTTTGTAAAATGTCTTTTCTTTTGGTTTCACTGCTTAAAGTATTTAATAGAAGGATTTAGAAAAATGTTAAAGACTTTTTATAGTGATTTATGTAATGACATGAAAACAATAAAAAAAGATAAAATCATTTTTACCTTAGTTTTTTGGTTTTAAGCTTAAGTTCTTTTTGTTTGAGTGCATCAGGGGTATCATAGTTATGAGTTATTGTTGTATGTTGATACACATGAAAAAAGGTGAAGCTTTAGAATAGTATGAGGAATACAAAAATATTAAATATTTTGTCTTTTAGTTTCTTCTTTTTCTTATCAATAGTTTTCCAACCATTTCTTTTGGCTTTTCTCTTTAATAAACAAGAGGACCACTCCATACCATCCACTTGCTCTAAAATGTTATTAGTTGTTAGAAATAATACTGCAGAGTGCAAGATTTCAGAAGTTTCAATTCCATCTGAAAGAAAGACTTTAAGTCTAGCTGGGAACAACAAATATACTTTAAATTGCTTCTTTTTCGACTCTTTTATTAAGTAAAGTAAAGTGTGAGAAGGGCACACAGAAAAAAACAATCAGTAAAAACTAAATGAGAACTACAGCCAAGCTAGAAATTCCATTGAGTGACATCTCAAACCTCTTGTATCAGAGGCACATGGGATATATGCAAATGACCTTATAAACATCAGGTGTTTCAGCTATTCGTTTAAGTCATTTTAATGGACAATTTCTGGACATATATCCCATGAGCCTCTGATACAAGAGGTTTAAGATGTCACCCAGTGGAAGTTTTAGCTTGGCTAGAGTTTTCATTTAGTTTTTACTGATTGTTTTTTTTGTGTGTGACCTTCTCACTTTTTGTTTTAGTTTGTTAGTTGGGATATTTTGCAGTCACCCTAATGGTAATGGACATCAGCTGGGTATAACAGCCCTGTGTTTCTTATGATTAGTCAAATGATTTGCTTGTGCTGTGCTGATGAGGTCATAACAAAGCTGAAATATGCAAATTCACAGCTAGTGGGGTTTGGCTTTATTGGCCTGAAATTGTCTATTAAAATGACTTAAAAAGAAAAAAAGTCATGGGAATTCAGAATTGCCAAACAGCTGAAATACCTGATGTTCATAAGGATCATTTGTATATATCCCATGTGCCTCTGATACAAGATGTTTGAGATGTCACTCAGTGGAAGTTCTAGCTTGGCTGGAGTTTTCATTTAACTCTTTTATTAAGGGAATAAATTATTTTATTCTGGAGACAACTACTGAGGAATAGTCATTGTCAAATCTTATTATATTGTCATTGAATTTTACTGGCAAATTTGACCAGGCAGTTTTAGGACGAATTCTTTATCATGACAAGAGAAAATTCTACTATAATAGAGCTCCGTTTAATATTTACCATGTGTGATGGCCCAGCACTGAACCAGTAATCAAGGAGTCTCAATCCTCAACACTGGCAACAGTGGGGGAGGTACACTGAGAGGATGACAAGGTATACACACAGTATTAGCAGATGCAGCTCTCCACATCAAGTGCAATTTCTCTTATGAGCACACAGAGACCACAGTCAGTCTGGGGCTGGATTCTCCCCCTTTCTTCAGATCCACAACGAGACTCCCCACTGCCACAGCTATAGAGTTGAGATCTCAGCTAAGTGGCCAAGTCAAGACCTCCAACAGCCCCTCTGTCTAACCAGTGTTTCATGTCCCTGCCCAAGTAGCTGAAACACACACTCTGAGGTTTGACTTATACACACCACTAGCTGCCACCAGCCAGCTCCTTATCAGCTACTTTAAGGCCCTTAACAAAGGGGGGGTCTATATTACGTGATCAAATGGTCAAATATTCAAACTCGTAATAGCTGTCCTGTAATAATTACACTGCCACAATGTTGAATGGTTCAATGGAGATCTCCGTACAGTGCGGAAATGGAAGTTCTCCATTGTCTGCACTGTAGTGCAATCTCGGAGTTGGTATATTTAAGTACCGGGGTGTGGGGGTGCAGGGGGCTTGCCCCCCTGCATAGAGCATTTAAATGGTTTGTTTGGGTGGGTTTTTCTTTTTTTATTTTCTGTTCGACATTGTGGTGGTTCGATTATTATAGGTCGACTATTACATGTTCGAATATTTAATCATTCGATCACGTAATATAGACCCAACAAAGGGTGTCCAATCTTACTGTGTAATGTTGCTATTACTACAAATGGCAGTTTGACCAAAAGCAAGGCTATTAGGAGTGGCCCACAGTGTCACCAACTATTTTCAGAACTTAAATATCTCTAGACAGATCAGCCACAATGAAATGTTTAAATATATTTAATAATAAATAAAAAAAAGAACAAGACAATGCTAAATATATATTTACAGTGACATCAGAGTTCAAAATCACAAGAAATATTTAAAACAACATTGCAGGACAATCTCAAATAAATGAAGAAAAATATCTAAACTAAGCATTACTATATTCCTAACTATATCTAAGAGAGTTACTATTTCCTAGCAGCTTATTTACAGAGCAAGGCAGATCTGGTGAATGGATCTTCTCTAGTTGTTGTCAGGTCATGCTGTGTCTCTCTCAGACAGTTCTCAGAATAATATCTCAAACATTACTGCTGGGCTAGCTTGCAGAATGACATCATTTCTTGTCATCTGACGTCTAGACCCCATGCCCAAAATAACCATTGATGGCAGCTGGTAGCATTTAGCATCTACCTGCAAAAATACATAGACAAGAGCTTTTCCTCAGATCTTTGGCAAACATTGGAAGTCATAAAGGAATAACAATAACAATACAGAAATCCTCTGAGCACATACTCTGTGTCTCCAGCCTAGCCTATAAAGTAATTTAATTTCAGGTATTTTTCTAAAGTTTACTAGACTGAGGTTAACCTCCTGTATCCCAGATTCCACTGTTAAAATACATACATCTAAACAATTACAATAGTGCATGTATATTTCTGTTCTTTTTCAGTAGGGTACACTGCGGATACATTTCAAGCACTTTGCAAAAAACTTTTTCAACACACACTTCTTTCTGTACCAGCAGTTTGATATACATAAGACATACAGTTCTAATACATTTCTAACACAAGCATCTTATATAGATCATGTTGATATTCACAAATGATATATAATTATTTACAAAATTCCAGATAGCTGTGTGGCAGATCTCCCTTTGTCATGCCATGCTGGATGATAAAGGAACCACCAATGATCTGTGAGGTATTTCAATGACAAAAGAAAGAGACTCTGGTAATTTTAAAATGTTGAGAATCCATGAAGTGAGAAAGTTAACCATGTTATCACCTTCCATCTTTTAAGGCAGACCATAAATGTGCAAGATTATTCCTTCTGGATCTGTTTTCAAGGTCATGTAATTTGTTGAGGAGTGAAGTATTTTGTTTAAGTAAAAATTCCACCTGATGTTCTTCTTCTGACACTCTGCCTTCTATACCATTTAATGTTTGTTACATGCTGGCAGTCTGGGTTTTCTGTAGTAAAACCATCTCCTGTAGCTCTTCCATTTGCTTTTTACATTCTTCTTTGAAAATATCAAGCTTGTTGTCCATTTTATCCATCTTTATTGATAGATCCTGAATGCTATTAAGTAAGGATTGTAATTCCTTCTTTAAAGTCAAGTCCTGAGAATTATTCTTAGAGTAGCTCGTGTTTAAGCAGTGACATAGCCCTTTCTGCTTGTAAATGACAGGAATGTGAAATGTTAAAATTTCAAAATTCACAGGTAGACTTCCAAACCTGTTACTAGAAGATAAACTCAGAAATTGATAAGTCCACAACCTCAAATGCTTAAAATTCCCATCAAGAAATATAATTTAGATAGCAGAGCCAAATACTGTGCTGTTAGCTTCCCATCATCTTGGCCCCCCTCACATTCCCTATTAAAATCACACTATCCTCGCATTCCCTATTAAAATCACACTATCCTCGCATTCCCTATTACAGTCACACTATCCTCACATTCCCTATTACAGTCACACTATCCTCACATTCCCTATTAAAATCACACTATCCTCACATTCCCAATTACAGTCACACTATCCTCACATTCCCTATTACAGTCACACTATCCTCACATTCTCTATTACACTTGTACTATCCTCACATTTCCTATTACAGACACACTATCCTCACATTCCCTATTACACTTGTACTATCCTCACATTTCCTATTACAGACACACTATCCTCACATTCCCTATTACACTTGTACTATCCTCACATTTTCTACTACAGTCACACTATCCTCACATTCCCTATTACATTCGCACTATCCTCATATTTCCTACTAAAGTCACACTATCCTCACATTTCCTATTACACTCACATGATGCACACATATCCTACTGCAATCCTCACATTCCCTACTACTGTTCTCACATTCCATATTAGTCACACTATCCTCACATTCCCTATTACTGTCACGCTATCCTCACATTCCCTATTACAGTCACACTATCCTCACATTTCTTACTACAGTCACACAATCCTCACATTCCCTATTGCATTCACACTATCCTCATATTTCAGTATTACACTAGCACTATCCCTATTTTTCTACTGCAGTCACAGTATCCTGACATTTCCTATTATAGTCACACCATCCTAAAAATCCTTATTACAGTCACATTATCCTCACATTTTCTAATTCAATCACACTATCCTCACATGCCCTATTACAGTCACACTATCCTCACATTACCTACTACAGTTATACTATCCTCACATTTCTCAGTACAGTCATACTATCCTCACGTTTCCTACTACAGTCGCACTGTCCTCATATTTTCTATTACAGTTACACTATTCTCACATTTGCCACTACAGTCACACTATCCTCACATCACTATTACAGTCACACTATCCTCACATTCCCTGTTAGAGCTGCACTATCTTCACACACTTGGTGTAACAGGTACTACAGCCACTAAAAGCTTCACATGTAGCCTGCAGGTGTTCCCGAACCTGTTTGGGTATAACCCCCCCCCTCAAAAAAAAAAAAAGTGGTTGATACAGTGTAGGTTCTTGTTTTAATATGGTAGAATCTGTAGCAGGAGGGGGAGGTAGAAGATTGTATTATAGAGTCTCTTACTGGTAAATATGAGTTCTGCCCTGCAGTGATTGTTTTCCTAGATTAGATGAACATTAATATCATCTGGGGCATTGGGGCATTACTCACTCCCAACCATGTGTAA